>NC_049986.1:23175526-23216621 GCF_000003815.2 Branchiostoma floridae | reverse complement strand
ACTCGGCCGAGCTAAATTCTTGATTTGTAAAGGGGGCTTAACAATGACTTGTTTAGTTGTTATGCAGTGATTATCCAACCCCATTTCTAGTTTATCATATGTTAGAAGTACTTGACAGTGCAGACTGCAGAGGAGTAACTTTGCTGAAGCTATATAATATGTAGTAAGGGAGTTGCCACAGTTCCCACACTAACTACTCGGTACTTTTCTATTCTCAGGCCTCCTTCATGTGGTCTCTGTCCTGCTGGACGTCACCCATCCTCGTTACTTACCTGTACAGGAAAGGTAGGGAAGGATGTATTCTATAAGATATACCATGTATATAGTATAAGTTTGGCTGCATTTTCTCTAACTTGGACATTGATGGCAACTTTCATGTGTCCAACTTTATCTATGGAAACTCTATACCATCAGGACAAAGTTAATACAATTCTTTATTTTCTTGGACAGCAAAAAACTAAAGCAGCTTATTTGTTAATCATGGCTATTTTGTTAATCAGGGATAAAGTCAAAGTCAAGGCTATTTTGATGTTAACCAAAGTGTGTGTATGATAGATGAAGATACAAAATAAGCAGAATGACAAATTGTATGGGACATTACTTGGTGAGTTATTAGTCATGTGTTGTTCTCATTTGAGCACAAGGCTCTATTAAGTGAAGACCGCTTGGCACAGTGGTATTGTGTTCGCCTCGTGACCGAGAGGTTGCGGGATCGAATCCGCCTGCCGTGCTGCCGATCTTGTGCCCTTGGGAAAGGCACTTTACACGACTTTCCTCACAAGTGAAAATGAGTCTTCCCTCGGATAGGACGTTAAATGGAGGTCCCGTGTCTGGGGAGAGCCATACCCCGGGCACGTTAAAGAACCCGCCACATGTGCAATGGTGCGGTGTGAGCGCGGTTCAAAACGTACAGTACTTTGGCCGCACCTGGGGCAATTACTGTCGTATTGAGGTCACCTGAGTGGCGCCGAATGGCAGCTCGCTCCAGACACTTGCGACAGTCGTACTGAGGTCACCTGAGTGGCGCCGAATGGCAGCTCGCTCCAGACCCTTGCGATTTAGCCCCACCCATTGTAAGCTCCTCGCAATTCAGCCCCTGGCTGCAAAGACTGAGTAGTCGGCCCACCCAATATCAACAATAACAACAACATTGACTGAAGGCTGATACAGTTGATACTATTGTTTATCCCATTGCAGGCTATTTCACCATAGAAGGCATGAACAGCGGACTCCGTATGGCCATGGCTACAGCAGTGATACTGTCGGGGGCTTTCTGGCTCAGAGGTGAGGGAATAGGATTATGTAGTGTAGCTCAGTTGTGTGTTCTTTAATCTTTGTAAATCTTCGAATTTTGGTAAGTAAAAGGAGGTGGGAGGAGAGGGTTGGGCTCCACCTTACAATACCATACCCTAGAAACAACCCACTTCCCCTACCACAGCAAAAAGACAAGATCTCGGTTAAAGAGACTCGATCTAGTAACAGGCTCCAGACTCTGAAAGCCAATACTGCTAGCTATAGTACTCGTTTCAAGAGAAGTCCAATTTACTACATGGCTTCCTTGCTAAATGATGACTTTGTGAATAGTTTTTTTAAAATTGCTTAATCATTAGTTTATGGTGCTGTTCGGTAAATATTCTTGTTTAATGATGACATATTGTAAATAGTTTTAACAGATTTCATTCCAATTGTAAATGTAAACAGCCTTAGGGCTGCCATCAGAGACATGTATATGTGAATTGTTTTGCATTGTTTTGAATAAACCAGTCATCATCATCAAGACTATGAGACTACCTCTACCTTTTTTACATGCTTGCACATATAAGCTGCAAGAAGAAGTTGCTAGGGGATTGTACTTCCTCATGTGTATTATTAAGATTTTAATATATAACCATGACATTGTTGTTTCCTCCAGGCATTGGGAGGTGGGCTAACCCTGACTACTGCACCTTCATCGCCATCCTGACTGCAGCTAGGCAGGTCTTCTCTACAGAGAACAAGGTGAGGGGAGCAGAGATAAACTCTGGGATATCCCTATGAAATTTAGAGTATGCTGGTACTACAGTAGAAGCCGTTTAATTGCACACCCCATTTGCCAGTGTATTTCGTGCAATTATCCGCATGGTGCAACAAAGCAAAGTTATCAAGCTGGACCGCACCACCACAGGATTTTGGGGATTCCATCCAATTAATAGAAGTGTGCGATTATCCGTTGTGCAATTGCAATTAACTGGCTTCTACTGTATAAGAAAAACTACACAAGACAATGGGCACAATGGTCCGTGAGGAGTACACAGACAAGCATTTTGCCTTCCTCAACTGGAAAATGAGACTATTTCCTGGAGTTAAGCTTCTACATCTAGTCAACAATTGCAGGAAAAATATGTTGTAGAAAACATTACTTTCTGATACATGTGTGATATGACGATTGTTCCATTCTTTGATTTAGGAAGATTACTCTAGACAATGGCAAATTTGCATTTCATATATATATATATATATATATATAGTAAAATGCTTTTATATTTGTAATTGATAACCACATGATAAGACAGGAGTGTATTAATATGATACCTGCATGTTAGAGGAAATGAGAATGCTTTGAATGACTGTCAGTAGAAACCGCAAGCAGCACCTGGCCAGGTGTTAAGAACTCACCTGATAAATTGCTACATCATCCTTTCCACCCCCAGGTGAGACTGGCCAGGTATGACTTTGACTTCTGGGCGTGGCCTGTGAACTACAGCTGGACACAGGTGGCCATCAGGTGAGGGACAAAGTCGAACCAAAGATACAAAATGTATGTGTCGTCGTGTCTGCGCAACAGTTATAGGGTGTTTGGCCCAAAACCCAGAGGTCCTGGGTTTAAATCCCTAATACCCCCCTCACATTATCCACGATCTTCAGGCGTATGGATGAAAGATCGGCCATATTTAAGATCGACAGAAGGTTGCGCGCATTTTTCACGTGAAAACCGTCCATGTCACATATAAGCTATACTTTGTACCTTGTACAATTGTTGAGCAATAAAGAATGTCCTCACATAGGGATATAAAAGACTAACCAATACATGTTTGCCCTTATGTAGGGATGTTAAAGACTTGCTATTTATATGTATATGTTTGTACTCATCTTGGGATGTAAAAGACTTGCTATTTGTAAAAGACCTTAACGTTACATGTTTGCCCTTATGTAGGGATGTCCCCATGAAGAGACTCCAGCCCAGGACCAAGGCCCGCGGGGTGGCTGCCAAGGTGTGGGGCCTGCCGTGTGATGTGGCCAGGTAGGAACAGCAGGGATAGACATAACAAAAACAGTTGACTCAGCAAATTTGACCAGTTGTAGTAGTAGTATCCATTTTTGATTATACTGTTGTTGGGATCCCTGACACAGGGGTAGGCAGCAGTTGGCTAGTCTTCACACCGCGCTTCAATGTGGCTCTTGACTATGAGCCTCTTCATGATAACTGTGGATACAGAATATTATCAACTAAGACACGCTTTAATGCTGATATTATTAGGTATAAACTTACTGATGATTTGATTGATTGATTGATGGACTCATGGATTGATGTGTATCTTTTGATGAGGTATCGACGAAGGTTGCATCCAGGTAACAAGATATGCCAAAAAGCAGTCAGTTAAGCAACTGGGTATGGTTTTGGAAACGGTCAGACGTTTCATTTGGCATCCACTATCTTCTGCCGTGTCTAATTGTGTTTTGGCTTGTGATGAGACGTGTGTTTGTTTCCAGTTACCTGATGGTTCACACGTTTGGACGGAGGATGATTTACCCAGGCACAGTGGGGCTGCTGCAGAAAGCCATGGGTAGGCTATCTAACTCTTAAGGTGGACTCTCACTGCACTTGGGGCACCGGTGCGGCACTGCAGGGTTCAAAAGATACTCAACGAATTTCAGAGATGAAGAATGGGTTTTCTTCTTGTGTATTTTGTTGTCTTCTAAGTCATATTAGTAAAACGCAATATCTTAATTCTTAAAAATCGCAACACATTGCCGCAGTGAACGAACCCCGCAGTGCCGCACCGTTGCCCCAAGTGCAGTCAGAGTGCACCTTAAGGCCACGCTTTGGTTCTCAGACATCTTGAAGTAGTAATTTAAACCATTAAATAGTAAATTAGAAAAAGATGACTTTGAGGACTTAAAATGTGATTAGTTTCACTCCCCGAAACTTTAAGTACCAAGGTGCAATCAATTTGACATGGCCCATGTCTGAAGCCTAATATGACTGAATTTTGAATTGCAGTTACATCTATACTGATTCTGAACTTGAGTTCGGAAATGGCAATCACAAATGGTCAAGGAGTTTTACAAAATGTTTCCTCTTCTGTTTAATCATTTTTCAGCTCCAATGCTTCAGGAGGGCCGAAAGAAACTTGTGGAAAAGGTAAGAAACAAATGACGTCATTTCTTTAGTTATGCTGGTGATAATAAAAAAAAAATATCTTTTAGCATTGTAGAAGCAAGGACAGGTAGAAGTTCATGTAATTGCTGCTTATACAATTAACAAGCAACAATAGATTTTGTCAAAAAGAATATCTATTTTGGTTCTTGAGGAATTCACCAACTATACCTCCTGTGTGCAGTAGTATGAACCACAATTTTGTTAGTTAACAGCATGCAAAAGCTTGTGATGTGGTAGGGCAGCGTAGAAACAATGACTACAAGTACTTTGATCAAATTGCTACAGTCAAACCTGTGTATAGCTCAAGGGACTGAAGAAATGTGCCCACTATAGAGAAAATGCTGATCAATTGATCAAGAGCAATAAGTTACACATGATTTCAGTACCCACTGATCTTTCTCACCAAATAACATTGTCTTGATTGTCTCAAAATTCAGTTGACCCTGCTCTGGTCCAATCTACTGCAAATGATTGCGCTCTAACGTTCAAGACGTGCGTACATTCCGCTACCGCCAAAATGACCTTGTCAGGAACTCCAAATCCTCGTAAAGTACAATTTGAAACTTGGTGCAGGATGACACACATGTACGACCACTGTATGGTCGCAATAGGCTGTGTTTTTGTATCAATTGGACCTGAAATCGTGTGGCCGTGGCCGCGTTGGACAGGTGACGCTATAGACTATTTCTTATTGCTTAGGTCAATGGGAAAATCCAAGGGACCGACAAAAAGTGGCCGCAATGGCCAGGTGGCTGCTATGCAAAGGTGGCCCCTTATACAGATTTGCCTGTAGTTGTTTTGACAACAGTTTCTAGCCTTGTATTTGTTCAGAATTGACCAGCTGTACCCTGTGTCCACAGTACGATGGAGAGCGGGCCAAACTTCTGGCTCTGGACGGGAACGAGATCGACACCATGTTTGTGGACAGGCGACCAATGGGAGAGGAGAAGGGCAGGAAACTGGTACGTTGTTTTTTTTTGTTTTTTTTTATTTGTTTACCTTGGTAGTGATTACACACATGTTTGGATGGTCAGAATTGATGCTGATTATTCCTTGTCAATCTTCAGTGTTTATTCACAGTTACCCAGATATTATGTGTCGGTTGTTCAGTCGATTTTTTCCAAGGTCTTTAGGATATTATATGACATTGCACAAAGAATAAAGTATGACTGTTTCTTATGATGCTCTGTGTACTTGACAGATTATGGATTTTTAAAAGGTTTTCACATCTTGTAGGATAACTGATACTGAAACATCTAACTTACATGTACTGTGTAGCTACAAAGCTGTCAGTTATACAACATTTTGTTTTTCCCTAGGTGATCACCAGTGAGGGGAATGCTGGGTTCTATGAGGTTGGGTGCATGTGTACTCCACTGGATGGTAAGTTTTTGTACACAGTCAATGATCATGACTTTTTCCATACAAAAAATAACTGGAGCATTCTGCTTGGTTTAATGCATTGATATTCAGTTCTTTACAAATCTTTAGAGTAATCCCTTCAGTTAACTTAGTAACTGATTTCCAAGGGGGCCCTTACAAACTCATAATAAATCAGCATACACAATATAATGGAATTACTTATATAAATTTTACAATTATGATGCAAGGTGGATTAGATGTAGTACATGTAGTTGCTGGGTAATGGAAGAGCACGGGTAATAGAAGAGGAGTTTATAGTTTATCACAGCACGTAGACCAGTTGAGGGCTTGTAAAATGCTGAAACTTGAGAAATGTAAACTCACTGTTATCTGGTTTCCTTCCCCAGCTGGGTACTCTGTGCTGGGCTGGAACCACCCTGGATTTGGGGGAAGCTCGGTAGGGGAGAACTTTTATCAAAATAAATGGTCTTGTCGAAGTGCCAGTTTTAAGAGTCCCTGGCTACTAAACTGGATACTACTACTGCTTACTTTTGATTCTTCATTCAGTCAATAGGCCACACTAATGATCTTATTTGATGTCCACGACTGACTGACTTACTGAATTTTATTTTTTGGTTCTCAGATGTAAAAAAATTGAAATATTAAAAGTAAAAATAGAGTCAGTGGGCTGTACTTTCAAGTTGGTACATAGACTTTCAGGGAGTCAATATATATGTCTACTTAGTCATGTTTTCCTCTCTGTCTTCTGTTTGCATCTTTACAATAAACTAAATGTTTCCTTCAAAATGTCAGAGAACCACTACATGAAATAACATTGTGGCTTTAAGATGATTTTTCATCCTCTATGAGTAGAAATATTTCCTTACAACAAACGTGACTCCCACTCCTCCTCCAGGGCATCCCCATGCCTGAGAACGAGGGCAATGCCATAGATGTGGTGCTGCAGTACGCCATCCATCAGCTAGGGTTCTCTCCTGACAACATCATCATCTTCGCCTGGTCCATCGGCGGTTACCCAGCATCCTTTGCAGCCATGAACCACCCCACGGTCAGCGGGGTCATTCTGGATGCGACCTTCGATGACCTCTTGCCCTTGGCGATATCCAGGATGCCAGAAAGCTTACGTGAGTTTCTTTCTTTTTCTTCAGAAAGTTCTTTTTTTGAGAAAAGAATTGATTTTCCACAGTATAGGCCTTAGGATTTTGAGGAAAGGGAATCAAAGGTTTATAGCAAAGCAATGATCAAAATACTGTAATAAAGTTATTAGCAGATTGAAATTTCCAAAATGAAGAGTAAGGTATGTTGTACAGTAGACATTGTATCTGAAAGTCTGTCCAGTTATATGTAATCACAGTTAGTGTTACTTGGTTCTTTGGTTGTCATAGAAACCTGCCATGAATTGTATTTGCAGGAGGTATGGTGATCCGGAGTGTCAACACTTACTTCAACCTGGACATAGCAGCACAGCTCAACAGGTACTTTTTTTTTTTTTTTTTTTACTCAATGGTCACCACGTAACACGGCCTGAAGGCCACTCAATGTTACGGGTTACATGATTGGAACTGTAACAGCAACTCATCGCCCTAGGTCAGAAACATCATGATTGAAACCAGCCCAATTGCTCACTATGAGTGAGGACTAACTGACCCAATAGGCGAAGCAGGGGTTACGAGGGCTGCTCGGGAGATTCCCTACCCCTATTTTGGCCGGAATGGTTTGATCCGCTCGGGTGGATGTTCGCACATGTGGCGGGTTCTTTAACGTGCATAGGGTATGGCTCTCCCACACACGGGACCTCCATTTAACGTCCTATCCGAGGGACGACTTATTGTACTTATTTATAATGATTTCATATCTCTTTGCTGGCATATCAGGCTAGGGTTTTGTGGCATTTGCATACTTACTAGGTTGGTATAAACTCAAATCAACTGTCATACTGAAGGCGGTTCATCAGCTATACAGAATCTGATACATGTACAGAGTGTGTATTTAGCTAGTTAAACTGTAATATTCAACAGAGTGTGTATTGTGATACCTTGCTGCCATGTACATTTGTAATATGTAATATGACTGCTTGCTGCCATGTGTATTAACCATATTATGTAATATGATCTCTTGCTGCCACATGTATGACACCATATGTAATGTGACCACATGCTGCCATGTTTATGAAACCGTGTGTAATGTGACCCCTTGTTGCCCTGACAGGTACCCAGGCCCTGTGATGTTAGTCAGGAGAACCAGAGATGAGATGATCACAACAATGTAAGATTTAACACCAGTCTGTACACACTAGCTTATGTAGTACTAGACTACATGTGTAGATGCAAGACTACATTTTGTATTGTGTAACATTGTTTGAAGAAAATGATTATACTTAAATGTATAGTATGTAATTTTAGAGAAAGCTGAAGCATTGGTGTAACTAAAGAAGCTTTTCCTAGAGCCCTTAATTCCAATAAGAATATTTTGAGAGAGACTGATTTTGATTTAATTAATGGTTAAAAATTGGAAATTGTAAAAATATAGAATATGATATCATGACTACGTTGTGTGTTTACTACATTCTTGTCTGTTTTTCCTGACCTCCAGTGACCCTGATGCAATAGAATCCAACAGGGGCAACGACCTGCTGGTCAAGCTGCTGCAGTTCAGGTGGGGTCAGCCAGGTTCAGTTTTATTTTATGGGATTGATTTTACCAATGATTAATTCTATGGTTTGTTTAAGACTATAGTAAAGAGCTTACATCCAAAATCAGAGAATCTGATGAAAAATGAACTAAGTCTTGTTGTTTCAACATTTTGTAGATGAAAGTACATTTTGTATAGAAAACTGAGAACAGATTATTTGCATGATAATTCTGTGCACTGTTATCTTTATTCCAGATACCCTAAGCTGATCACAGAGTCCACCATCACAATGCTTCGGGAATGGCTGTCAGCTCCCACTCCCACGGTGCAAGGTAATGGTTTGTGTTAGGCCACACCAATATCATGTCTTGGTTGATCAGACTTGGATATATTTAGAATAATACTTGACTGGGATAATCTTTATCCACAAGTTTAAAGGAGTGAATATACATGGTAGTAAGATACAAGTTTTCCTTCCAGCCTTCTACATGTTTTCATCTTGACTGCTGGCTAAAATTTTACTTCAAAATGTCAGAGGACCACTAAAGGAAATAAGATTTGCCTTTAATAATATGATTTTTTATCCTCTGTGAGTAGAAAAATTTCCTCATGACAATTCCTCATATCCTCTATTTGTAAAAAGAATGAGCAGTGCATTGAGCACAGAAACAGCGGAAACTATATATATTTAGAATATTACTTGACTGGGTTAATCTTTATCCACAAGAAAACAGACTCTTGCCACACAGTTTCAAGGAGTGGACAGAGCCAAATGCAGGTTTTCCTCCCAGCCCTCTGTTTTCTTGATGTTATCTTGCTAGAATTTTGCATAAAAATGTCAGAAAACCAAGAAATAAAATCCTGATTTTTTCAATGTACTGTTATGTTCATGGTTTTCACGGTGACCACTGTAACGTGAACTTATCATTACTGATAACAAATAATTCAGAGACTCTTTTTATGTGCACCTGCTGCAACCTTGAACATTTAGTTCCAAGAAAAAGTAAAATTTTCTCAGACCGTGAAAGTTTGGTACCGAGAAGACAAAGTGAATTACAGTAAGTGTGGCTTAAACTGAAGTATAAATTTTGAAATAGAGCCTGAGAGCTGAACATTTACCTTGGTATACACAGTTCAGGGAGTGAATGTACATGCATTAAGATGCTTCTGTTGTCATCTTGACTGGTTAAGCTAAAATTTTCCTTCAAGAATCATGTCTGTGAACCTGAGGAAATAAATTGGTATGACCTTATCATGCCTTTCAATTCAGAGTTTTAGCAACAGTATTTATGATGTACTTTACTGTTTCATCAGTATCATACTCGCCGCATGTCAGTCAATGTTTCCTGATGTGGGCTGTCATTGTTCTTCACACTTTCCTATCTGCTGCTGTCCATTGCACCCCCTCCCAAGTGCAGCCCAGCTCAGGAAGGTCTTGATCTACAGTTCTCCATGTCATGGCTTATTGTTTGTTTGTTTGTTTGTTTTTTGTTTGTTTGTTTGTCTCCATGTTTAGCTGCCGTGTATAACCAGTACTCTGTAGACGAGCAGCTGTGCACCTCCCTGCTGAAGTCATGGGTGGAGGAGAACTCTGCAAACTTCCCCTGTCTGATCGGCGAGCAGCTCAGCACAGAGGAAAAGACTCAGCTGGTACTCTTCTTGGTAAGTATAGTGAATGTTGTAGAAACTAAAGATGGAGGCAACATATTCACAAAATTGCAGAACGTTTCCCCCGTAACCTTTTTGTCAAGCTGCTCGCACACAATACTATTAGCCTTGTCCTAATATAGTGTTGGAAGTCCTCCTTGGAGACGGATACTCTAAACAACAAAGCTGCATCTGCTGGAGCCGCCTCACACGTTGCATACAGTTGCCCCTGTGAGACTTAGTGCTCCAGTAGACGAGAGGGTGGAGAAGGAATTGCACACCCCTCCTTCACCATAAAAAGTCATGTGCAGGTTAGGCAAACAGGCAAAAAGCCTGTCTGCCTCCTCATCTGTCCAAACGACAGATGAGGAGGCAGACAGAAAAAACATAGTTTTGACTATGTCCAAAAAACATAGTTTTGACTTTGACTTGACTTTGAAAGCCAAAGCCCTCTGACCTAAAAGCAGTGCAAACTGATCATATGTTACATTGTACCATATACAAATGTCTTGCAATAAAGTTCATTCATTGTTTCTGCCTAACTAGCCTGTTCCTATTGCAAAGAGCTAGACATACTGACACAGACAAGGACAATTCAAAATAGAATTTGACATGAGCAGGATAAAAAAAAATAATAACAATATTCTAAGTACATAAGAAAAACTACAAATAATACATTGTACTTGGATACATCGACCTTAACAGTTCAAATTTCCTTTTCTCCACAGGCTGCCAAACACATGATAAACTATGAGTCCACCCACTGTACCCCGCTGCCGGCCAGCCATTTCCGCCTGCCGTGGTCACTAGCTGCACTTCGCGGATAGTCAAGGGGCTCCATGGAGATGAGTTTTCTAGACCCTTGTTAAGGCCACACTATCTTAATTCATTGGTTCTTGGGACATCTTTATCATGTAAATTATAGAAAAAATGCTTTACTTTACTTCCAACAATGAATCAAACTATAGGGACTTACCCCTCTGAATTTTCGGTCAATCTCTGTCGACCTTGTTCACAGAATGACCCTCTCTATCTCCAGCAGTGACTTCAGGAACTCACCTTTTTTGTAGGAGGGGGTCATAAGTATCCGAAAGTCTATGTCGCCCCCTGTCTCTGTTGTTTAGAGTAAAGTAGAGTTTAGAGTAGAGTTCTTTTATGTAAGGCCACACCAATTTAATTTCTTGGTTCACGGATTTTTTCATAAAAGATATGGAGCGAAAGGGCGAAATAAAAATAAAAATTGTAAAATGGTTGGGGTAAAGGTAACGGCTAATCCAAAACATAAAGAAAAAAAGGTTTCAGCTTGAAAAAAGTACAAAAACACTATTATTGTACAGTAACAGCACCAGTACCCACACTTTAAGGAGCTTATGATATAAAGGCCAATTTGCTACACCAGAAAGTTGGTGAATGGTTTCATTAATGGTGAAAATTTGCTGAGTGGTAATTTTTATTTTTATTTTTTTTTCCAAAAAATAGGAGCGAGCGAATCCGTGAACCAAGAAATTAAATTGGTGTGGCCTAAAGTTTAGAGAAAAACATGAAGCAGAAGGTTGGCAAGTAAACTTGCATTTGACTTTATAACTACCTGAAACTCTGTGTACTAGGGGTGGGTACCTTTATGATGTATAGGTACAAGACAATTTTTCTTGTTGGACCTGTCCAGAAAATAGGGGCCTGAAAATAATCAGTGGACCAAATTTTGGACTGATTCAAGAATGAACATTATACTTGTTTTAGGGCTTACAGGTCCAAGAAAATAACAAGGCCGAAGAAGAGGACATTTGATAGTCCCACAGACTCTGTTTTTGTGTTGAAGTTGCAATGATATCTAAAATCACTTTTTAAATCCAGGAACCAAGAAGTTATATTGGTGTGGTCTATAGCTAATGATTTCAACATTGAGACAATTTTGTATACACTGTTTTGTGTGTTGATTTATATAAGGGAAAAAATGAAAGCCTGTTAGGGCATTTAACCACATATCCAGGTACGTTGTATATAATACGTGTGATTGTACTCATTATACACTGTATGCATGCAACTGCTTGAAAATGCTAACTTAAAGGTTAAATATCAGCAACAGATGTAAGTTGTACATATTTGCTGTCTTTATGTTTGGCATCAGAGAGAGCAAGCCAGAAGAAATCAGGACGAGTTCATTTTTGGAATACACCTTCGGTGATGTTACCGAATATACTCATTGGCAAAATTTTTGTCCAGTTAAAACATGAGCTGTGAAAATGTAACTTCAGTCAGAAGTCCTCAAAAGATGTTGTCTTAATGTTAGACATTGTGGGAAGAACAACATATGAATGTTATTTGTAGCGTCAGCATACTTTAGGCAGAGCCCTGTAATGCTTACCAGGACAAAGAACTACATGTAGGCCAAGTAAGAATGGCCCTTTTTCACTAAATTTGGGTTGTGAATTGTTCTTAACAGCCTAAAATCAGTTACTGTATGCCTAAAGGAAATTTGTATTTGCCAATGCTAGAAACCTTAAATTGTACACATTTTGTCTTAAAGAGCAAGCCATGTGTAAGTTTGATTTATGCATTTGCAAACTATTGCAGATTTGTGATTGAAATTTTCACTTTTTTCCAATACATACATGTGCGTATTACCCATTTGAATCAGTTGCATAATTAAGTTAAAGATGGATTGGAAGTGGAAAGACAAAGATCTAGCCATCCCAAGTTTGTACAGTTAAACGGAACTTGTGTTTTCTGCATGTGTACAGCTTTTTGTATCCTGAATCCTACAGAGCAGTTTGATGTGATCACTATATAATCAGCAGGTAGTTTAATCAGGTTGATAAATTAATGTATATTGAGGTCTTTGCTACACAACCCAAATTGAATGTTCTTCTGATGTTTTCATAACTCCTCTGATACCTTGCTTTAAGGCAAAATGGACTATAGAAGGGGTGAGCACTGTTACATTGTATGAAATCACTATTTCTTGCTGGACTGGTTTGAAAAAAAATTGGACCGGATAATAGTCAGTGGACCAGTACCTGGACCAATTTGAAAATAAGCAGTAACAATTACTGTGATATGATTGGTTAGAAAAGGGTGAAATTCTGTTTTTTTGGGCACAAATGTTCATTCTGAAGTTGCTCTCACTTGTAAACAGTCGGCCCTAATTTTTACTGGAAAATGACTACATGCATATCACTACAATATACAACTTAGCTTGTTCAGGTCCAGATCTTGGCCTGATTCTTTGCACCTGAACCTGTATTTCCTCTACCTGGCACTATGTCATCAAATATGTAGTCTACTAGTACTACTAGGGGTATACGTACTTAGTCCATTTTGCATCAGGTAATAAGAAAAGAAGGTATACGTGGGGTGACCAAAACATCCGCATTTGCCGATTTGGCAGATACAAAACTTTGGGCTGTATTACTAGCAACGATCTCATTATATACATCACTATGTAGTATTTTAGTTCACTTGTGGTGACTGAAAGGTGTGTAGAAATAGTCGTGAATGTGTATGTAGCTATGGCAGATTAAATTAAAGCAATTTGGTGTTGTACTTGAATGTGTAGTCTATATTATACTGAGACTGTCTTAATCACAAATTAAAAAAAAAGTTTCTTTTGCTTGAAACTTCAAAGACACAAAGGCAAGACCAGCTATGTTAAATACAGTGTTAAGTTTTTCCTTAAATGCCATCTGGTGGTCATCAATAAAATAGGTTTTTTTTCAATGACATTGTTTTTTTAGCCTAATTATATAATCTTGATACAAATGAAGCTAGAATTGTGCTGGAGTTTCTACTAGTACACGACTGTTCTATATATATTCTTGTATCTCAGGGTTTTCAGGGCTCGAAATACTTTTTTCTGCATACCTGCACTGGTGCAGGTAACATTGAAAATTACCTGCTCCAGACAAATTTTACTTGCACCACTATGAATTTAGGAAGTATGGATCATACTGACATTGTTCAGGAACTATAGCTATTTTTTCTGTTATACTTTATAAGTGGTAACAGTCAATGCAGCTAATAACAATCCAGATACCCCTACATCATACTATTCATTGGACATTTATGTATAAAACCCAGTACATGGAGCAGTGCAGGTTAGGTGCAGGTAGACACCAGAAATACCTGCACAGATCCATGTGCAGGTGGTATTTCGAGCCCTCGTTTTGGATGCTTTCTTGCCCGCCTTCCGCCTTCTGTTGTATAAACTAATCAGAATAATTGTGATACAAGAATGACACTGAAACATGTTTTTATTTTATCTCCACCTACAAACATCATTTTTTTATTACTACAAGTCGAGATTTGAGATCCAGCTCAAACATACTGCAACTGTACATCATTATATAACATTTGGTCCATTTAAAAGTAACATAATGTTTACTAATTCAATCATTGACTTGAAGTAGTTTAACCATAATTACAGATATTGAAGACTGAAATTTCGTTTTGAAGAAGATTAAATAAAATACAGGGAAGAATGACCTGCTTTGTCTGTCAATATTATTTAGTTACAGTACACACAACTGTAGTAGGCTTCCTACCATCTGATGATGGTAGCACTTTGGTATTTGTTCCATAATGTTATACATAATATATGATGTAAACTATACATTAATTTTGAATTGTGTCATCATGTCATAATTACTAAAAGTTTTCCCAGGTGAGTTGGTTTTCCATGTGTCATCAGTTAGCTGTAGGTTTGTAACTTAGACTATATCTACTGGCTTATTCCCAACTTGAATGATGATATGTGATGATTGTTTTATAGTTATTAAGTTTTTTACAGTCATGTGTATGTATTTTCTGAGTTATGAACATAGATGAAATCTATCTTTTTTTTAAACAAGGTAATGGTAAGGCCCTTCATATACAAGATAATAATATTACAATGTACATGTACTAGGAAAAATGTGAAAGATTTAAGAAGCTAGTAAATTGATTAAGGCCAGTTAATCAAATTTAAAATACAACAGCTTTTACAAATATTCATTTCAACTTTTTCGTACACAATTATCCTTATTTGGGTTTATAATCTTTATCTACAGATCTTGGTGCTGCTTAAAGATATGCTACATGCAGCATTATGGGATCTTTAAAGACATTTTTAGATCTCTATGGGGGGATATCTTTTCCCTGCCCCAGAGAACTTTATTGCTGATGATATTAAGTAGAATCTGATCTATACAACATAAAACAAGCAAAGATTCTACATTTTGAAGCTAAAATTTAAAAGACATTTTTTACAAGCTGCTTTTCCCTCCATTAGCAGTTAAACTTGTGTGCACAATTATGGTTTGAACTTTGGACACTGAAATATGCATTCTCCCAGACTGTCTATTTTAAAAGATGAACTTAAAACATACTTTTTTACATCATAAATCATTATTGTTCATACTCTTTGTGAGAGCTCTTAGATATTGAACCCCCCAATGTATTGCTTCCTATACCAGTCTCAGTTTCATCCAGAAACCTTGTGCTACCTGATTCCAAGCTGCTCTTTCAGTATCTGAAGGTTTTGTACTTTGTTCCTGATCTGAGTGACTTGTGTACGTTTCTCCTGTATCCACCTCTGCTGTTCTTCACTGCTGGCTTGTAGCAGCTGAATGGTCGCGGATAGTTGGTCGCTGGTTATTTCTCTTCGTAAGGCTTGGATCTTTAACAACACATCAAAAATATTCTAAGACTTACAGTTTGACAAACATAACTTCAAGAAAAGAAGTCTAGTAATATATAATATACTACAGCTAAAAAGCACCTTTATTAGTATATCGCCCATTCCTCGTTAAAGGGGCAAATTGCTGTCGCACATAAGCAGCGGGCCACAGTTTTCTTAAAAGACACAATGACTACGTATTTTGCCCTTTTCCGTTACAAGTACATGATAGTAATATGCTAAGCAATGTTTTCCCACCATTGTTAGTTACCTTTTGGTCGTCCCGGGTAAGGTTTTCCTTAGAAACACGCTAAAAACATGTGTCGGAAATGCTATAAAGGTGAATATCGTGGCATTCTGATAATGAAAAGACGTTAGTTCTTTAAATTTTCAGTCATAATTTACATCAACCACTTAGGCCAGCTTGTCAGGTGTTGATGAACTTGTCCAGCAGACGACCTTTTTACGTCAGATGCCGTTTTATTCTTGTCGCCAACTTTTGTATAATTTACGTTACCGAACTTCTGTTGGGTGTAATTCGCTTACGAAAAGACATTTTCCGATAATTTTTTCACTGTTTTATCTGCTAAACAGTGGTGTTGCGTAACAAACAAATGACAGAACACATAAAACACGAATGTTGGAAACATGACTATAACCGCCAATCTCAGGCCGTTTGTCACTTTTTTGATATAATTTACGTTACCATAATAAGTCCCTTAGAATTATAGAAAGATCATTACTTTTGTACTCATAGGAAAGAATGCTCCCAGATAAGTAATTGCCTGCAGAGTTAATCTTTCCAGAGCTGTTTGTTAAAATTTTATTTATCATTAAAAGCATAAATATAATTTACGTTACCATATAATTTACGTTACCATTTTTTTTTTCAACATGTCATCGGATGTTCAGCAAGAGCACATCAACCAAAGACGTATTATCTGCTGTAATGTTACTGTAGGTGGGCTTGGCTTGCCATAGAGTCACAATGCAGTCTGTTTATATGTTCCTGTTTCAGTGAATTTTACGATGCTGGGACTTTTCATTTCTCATAGGAACGATGTTCAAATGATAAACCTGAAGACTTCACTATCATTATATAAGAAGCTCCATCTTAAGATTGGAATTCCGTTTTTCCCATTTTGAAATGTGCTAATATTTTCAATATAAAAGCACTTGGTGCAAAGTCTTTACATATGATTGACAAGTATGATGTACAGTTGTGAAATATGATAATAACTTTCATGAATATTCATTTTGAAAATTTTCTTCCTGCAGGAATTCCTGCAGGAATTCCTGCAGGAAGCGTTTTTCCTGCAGGAATTCCTGCAGGAAGCATTTTTCCTGCAGGAATGCTGCAGGCATTCCTGCAGAAATTCCTGCAGGAGAAAGGTAAATTCCTGCAGGAAGAATGTTTCCTGCAGGAATTTCTGCAGGAATGGCCTTGACAATGACAGGAAGCATTCTTTATGCATTTAATTTTGTTTTGAAACTGTTAAACAATGCATTAGATTTCATTAGATGTTTCAGACTTGACTTTAACTATGTAAAACAGATATATAATGGAGGCATTTTTTATTGTTTTGTTTTCCTAGTTTTATTGACTGTTGCTGGAGATGCCTGGCATTAGAAATAACTGACCTATGAATGAACTTCACTTCAAGAAAATGCATTTCCTTCAGTGGCTACTCATATTTTTCAGAAGTACAGAAGCTTGAACTTCTTTCATTTTTTTCTTTAATTCTTTAACATCACCACTTAGGGTTTATTAGTATCTAAGCCAATTTGATTGTACATGTAGGTGCAAGTCAGGAACATAAACACAAAATTCATAAATTTCATGACAGGCCTAAGCTTCCCTTAAAAGTATAAATTCAATTATTGTAAATTGCACATGTACTGTAAGGGTAGGGTGCCCTAATAGGATAATCATTGGAGTCCATAAGAAAAGTACTGTACAATGAAAGTACAGTACTTTTAGTTACATGTTGTGTAAAAACCTTTATCCTATTATCAGTGCCAACCTGATGAAATTATTTTCGGAACTTCCAGTAACTATTTACTGAATTCTAAACTGTAGTAAATCAAATGATACATTCAGTTGGCGGCTTTATCTCATGATGCACCCCTCAGGGTAAAACATTGATCCTTTATTAGCATATAGCCAGGTGGCATTCACCAGTCATATTTTATGTTAGTTATGACACTGTAACACAATATTAGAAGTGTCCCGAGCCGGGTGCGTGGACACCTAGAAATTCATTAAACACTGGTGCTAAATGAATCTTATTTATTAGGTTTTTGATACCTACTGGACAGCTGTGTTTAATGAAGTTCTAAGTGCCCAATAGAAAATAATAATCAACCGTCACCAGATCAGATCAGATCACAGAACATTGATCAATCAGAACAACACCCTGTCCTCATCTGGAACTCTTTACATGCTCTAAAATCCTTGAGATTGGGACAAAGGCCTTTTTATCACAAGAGTGTGATATTATCACCTCCCCTCCCCTTTCTCACCTATCTTTAGAGAAGTCATTATATAATCTCCTTTGCACCTACATGAAGGTGTTTAAAGCCAGCAACAACAATGCGTGTATTGATTTATAATGACAGGTAATTAGAGACTGAAGTGAATGGTAGCTGCCTTATTCAGTGCCTCCACTGGTGTATAGAACAGGTCAGTATTTAACACTGCATAGAAGACTAAAGTTTACCCAAAGAGGTTTAACTACCTTGTAGATCACCAAGGAGTTTAGAATTCTCTGATCTCACTGACCTATTAAACCTAGGTTTTACAGCAACCTTGGAATAGATATAATTTTTTACTATTTGCCTTTCAATTGGTAATCTTTTACTCTTGTCTTGGCTACCTTAGGTCTCTTGTTTAAGCAAGGGGCTTTTATCTTGGTTTCAGACAAAAAGTTCCTGATGATGGGTTTGAAGGCTGATACTGATAGCCAGAATAAAGCTACCATTCCAGAATGGCTATCAGTATCACATCAAAATATATACCACAGGCCTTCTACTCTTCAAAATCAACCAGGAAAGTTTGCCAACACAGAGGGTATTGATATGTAAAATTTGGGGTCCTGGAGTATCTTGCAAATACAAGCAATTTTTGTACTATAGAGCCAGGCGTTGAAAAGCAGAAAGGCCCACAAAATAACAACAAACTTTTTGATAACCAAACTTATTGATAACCTGGGCTTTATCTGGTCCAAAGAACCATTATCTTTTTGACTATTAATAAACTTGAAGCCCGCTATGAAGCTGTTTACCAGTATGATTCATTATAAGCCAGAAGGCCGACATAACCGCATTCCTCTGGAACAAAGAATTTGCCAATACTGTAACTTGAATAAGATAGAGGATGAGTGTCACTTTATTGTTTACTGTACTTTATACAACAACAAAAGAAACATCCTCTTTGAAAATATACAAGATATGTTCCCTATTTCCAATACTTGAATACCACGGAAAAAAATTCATATTTCTCATGCAATTAGATCAACCATACATTATTGATTCCATCTGTACTTATATTTATAACTGTTTTAAGAGGTGAGAAGAAGTTGAACTTGTAAATACTGGAATGTATTAGTATTTGTAGAGGTGACAAGATACCTTTTTTTTAATCAAAATTGTACATTATCACTAGCGCTACAATCTGTACTTAGCTTGTTTGAGCACAAATGTACAATCAAGGTCATTGATTCATTATATAGAAACAACAGGCAAAAGTTTGTTCCAGAGATTATTTGTAGTTTCCAAATCCTATTACATGGGCCTGTATATAAGGCACTCACTTTCCTCTTTTTGGTAATTATGCACATTGTTATGCAGGTTCAAAGGAGGTCAGTTATTGTTAAGGCATGCTTCCCAATTAGCAAGTTGAATTAGCAAGTCCCACAGGGACTGTCCCAAAGCACTGGATGGAAAGATTCAGAACACCTCCCTGAGATCAAGGAGGTTGCTTCTTGCTGAGATATTTCTATACTGAACTGCTTTTGAGCCAGATTAGAACTAGAAGAACTTCAAAATTGCAGAAACCTGAAAATTCACTTCTGGGATAGATTACAGGATTCGAATGGTTAAACCAGATCGGCAAATTAAGGAGTAATAAAAGCTCCTTGATCTCACCATCTTGATCTGGCCCTCTTTCAACCTCCTTGATCTGGCTCAACACTTTTGTTTTGAACTGCCAACTAATGGAAATCTTAGAATTCAGAAAAATGGTAAATTAGGTAGTGCTCTGCATTGCACTTTAGCCAACCTCTCACTTTACGTAATATAATATAATATTATATACCATTGAAGCTTGGATCCAGGTTACATCCAGGTATGTGACGTCATACTTTGTGGCGTCACCCAGGAAATAAAAGTTTTTAGATAATAATCTTATATTTAGGCCATGTTTCTGAATCAAAAATTTTTTTGAAACAGGATGTGTTTGAAGGCACTTGAAAGGCCATGAAAGAATGTAGCTTCTTACGGTTGCATAAGATAGTATTGTCAGCCTGCAAGATCCGCTTGGAGATTCTGATCATGATAGCCAAAGAAGCACAGTGCAAATGACACAGTAGGGTTCGGAGGACACCAACTGACTAGTCTAATTAGTCTGTTCTGTCAACTTTTAGCTTGAGTGGTAAATGTGTTGGGTTCATGAGCTGGCGGGCCCAGGTTAAAATCCTGGGAGCCAGGCACAAATTTTTCTCTTGTGTTTCAGAAGTGTAAGGTTGTGAAGGACGTTGCACTTCTGTGAGGGCCTGCATGCCTTTTTCCGTTAAGTGTTACGAGCCATTTTAATTTACCGTTAATCGTTACCGACCCACTCTAATTCACCGTTAAGCGTTATCGGTATATTCTTCGTGAAGCGTATTGGTCGTTTTAATTCCACGTTAATCGTTACTTGTTATCCCGAATTCACCGTTAAGCATTACCAAGAAATTCTTCGTAACAAGTTATACCCACGAAGTCAAATGCCAGATAGAGCCCCTGAAAATGCAGGAAATGGTGTTTCAAAGGGTCCAGATTTCAAAATTTCTCCGAGCCTACCCGCTTCGGGTAAAAATATGTTGCGGAAGCGTCGCCCCTCCCCCTCCCAAAAAACCTTTTCACTCAAACAGATTTCAGTGTCCAACTTAGCATAGTTTCCGGCAAAATTTTCTCATCGAATGCAGAAAATGAGGTTTCTCCAGACCTCCCTTGCAACGGCTTGTGGCTTTGGTGCTCACGACGACCTGGCGAAAACATGTTTCAGGGGCGTTGGCCCAAAAAATTTTCTCTTTAATAAAATGTCATTTGATTTACCTTCGTTGGCCAGCAAAATTTGTCCTTCAAAATGCAGTAAATGGCGTTTCAGACGGTCCAGACTTTTAAATTTCCCCGGACTTGTCTGGCAATTTCTCGTGCCGTCCGAGCTTGAAATGGTAAAAATATGTCGGAGGCCGGAGGTCAATTGCTACAACCATGTGTAATTTTGATGAAAATTTCATTATTCTGTCAGCAAAATTTGCCGGAAAATGCAGGAAATAGCATTTCAGAGGGCCATGATTTTAAAAAATTTCCCAGGGAGCATACCCCCTACCCCCATACGATGCGTTGCGCCTTCGGCGCTCCATGTGCTGAAAATTTTGTCAGCAATAGTCCCCCCCAGCCTACAAGAAACTTGCTGTTGCCGCCTCTGGTGGGAGCACTGACCCAGGGAAGCAAACGTCATAGACACAGCAGACATTGTCCCTGTCATTCCTCCGGGCTCTGGGCACCTTTTCCTTCTCACAATGCCATTAGTCTGATATTTTCAACCATCGAGGTAACCTAGTTTAGCGCCGTACAAAGAGGAACGAACGTCAATGTTTACTGTCATGCTTTGTAACCCCTCCTGAATTTACCGTTAAGCGTTACCGGACCTTCTGAATTTACCGTTAAGCATTACCGGGCCTCCTGAATTCACCGTTAAGCGTTACCAAGAACCCCCCATGCAGACCCTCTTCTGTGTCAGTGGGAAAGGTCACATTACCATGCATCCCTTTTTCTGAACTGAACTGGTTTTAGCCTTGGTACCAGTTTGCATCATAAGGCAAAATACAAACTGTTTAAAACTGTCTTGTTTTTTTTTGCATCACAGGGCTTGAAAGTCATTTTTGCATGCACCTTAGGCTGAGTAGCCTGTGTTTACACAATCTAGCGCTGGCTGGGGTTAATGACCCCTCCTAGGGCAGCAGCAATACTATAGGGCCGGCCGCTAGGAGCGCGATTTTAGTCAGGCTAGTAGCCTCCTTCACCGGCCTCTCTGGGAAGCTTGGCGGTTTTTTTTTTTCGGTGGGGGGGGGGGGGTCGATTCCCGATTTTTAATCGGGAATATTGCGGGAAAGGAATATATGCCGGGAAAGGAATATACACCGGAAAGCTTGTACGGGCTAGACGAGTTCGGCTCCTTCACTGGCCTCTCTGGGAAGCTTGGCGATTTTTTTGGGGGGGGGAAAGCCGAACTCGTCTAGCCCGTACAAGCTTACCGGTGTATATTCCTTCCCTGGCATATTTTGTGTCCTTTGTTATCAACCAAGGAGCTTTATCTGTCACTCAAGAAAGGGTTCGATATCTGGTGTGGCAACCAGTGAAACAACCAGAGGGGCGAGTAGAACAGAAAAAACAACATCCCAACTCCCAGGATTCAAACCAGCAGCCGGATCACAAATCCAGTACGCTACCGCTGTCGCCACAAAAGCTCAGAGCTCCTTAGCAAGGACGGTAGGAACTACTTGAACCCACTGTTACACTAGTTGGGCAAAAGCAAACTTTTTTTGGGTCTTTATCCTGCACCAGGTTTTTTGGGAAGCAGTCATAGTCACTGTGCAACAGTGGTATCAAACGACCAAATGACCAACTTTGAAAGTAGCCCCCCCAACTAGAAGCAGTCCAGCTTTTATTTTTGAGCACTCGGTCTGATTTTACCATGGTCATTACTGACAGAAGGGGGTCTGATAGCGAGCAGTTGTTTAATGTAACGCAGCTTGAAGGGCAAATTGAGCAAGGCACAGCTGGATTGGAAATTAGGCATAGAGGTGCTGACTTCATTCCATGATGCCTATATTAAACCTCCTTGGTTTGAGCAGTCTATTTATTACCTTATTATAAATGGAGTCCACAATTACCATCAAATTTTCACAAAACTTCAAGAAAAATTATTCATAGTTTACCTTTAAATTGACAAAGACAACCTTGATTTACCCTTTAGGTTTAACCATTTCATATTTATAATAAATAGATTAGTGTAAAAGTGAACTTAGGTTTCTGAAATTCTGTAATTCTTCAGTCTGTAATTTCTTGTAATAGTGTACCCCCAAGTTCCAGGATTCTTTCTGAAGGCCTTAGGTCCTCAGCACTACAGGTAGCCAGGATGTTTGGACCTGGGGAATAATTAGTCCTTTGATAATTGATAATTGGACACCAGCATCCTTTGCATATCTATAGAACAATAGCTGACCTTACTTTGAACCCGCATTACAATAGCGCATACTTACTTGAATTTTCAACAAGAGGAAGCAAGCCCCTGGCTTTCTTAGGCCCAATTTTAAACTTTATGAAATATTCTCTGGAACAAAAATTCAAGTGTTAATCTTATGATGGTCAAAATATGACCAACCAGATCAAACAAATCTCAAGTTGCTGACCAAGGAGCTTTCATTCTTTGCCACGTTCAACTTGGTACTGCATTTACAAGATATCATTGCATGCATGGAAGGAGCATTCGAATAGAGCAGTTTTCATTTGATGAAAACACCCATGTGTGAACAGCCGTAATGGCTCTGTCGGCACAACTGTTGAACATGTCATGGGCAACTTGGACCCCATTCAAATGAAAAAATACAAGTGAGTTAAATGAGGAATCCGATTAAAGCTTTCTGTTGGATTAAAAAAATGCGTTCACATTTAATCGGATTAAACTCAAACTTGCGACCACGACCACCCCGAGTCGGGCACACGTCGTGCTTCCAAAATGTTGCCAGACTACCTCATAATTTTGAAGGATTTAGTGACATTGATATTATATATGATAACTGTTGAGAAATTGGCTGGCTTTTGATGCGTCGACAGTCAACAAGAACATGGCGCTTGTGAGGTCATACAGGTTGAACTGGGGGTAGAAATGTTGCGCGGGGTGTGATTATACTCTACATTTAACTGTAGTACAAAATGTAAATGTATATGTTGAAAAAGTTGCATGAATAGGAGAAACTACTACTAAAACGTTTGTTGCATACTTTTTTGCCGGTGTGTAGCACTCCTATCTTAGTGTCATTGATTTAGATATGAATTATAAGGCCATTCCTGCAGAAATTCCTGCAGGAAACATTCTTCCTGCAGGAATTTACCTTTCTCCTGCAGGAATTTCTGCAGGAATGCCTGCAGCATTCCTGCAGGAAAAATGCTTCCTGCAGGAATTCCTGCAGGAAAAACGCTTCCTGCAGGAATTCCTGCAGGAATTCCTGCAGGAAGAAAATTTTCAAAATGAATATTCATGAAAGTTATTATCATATTTCACAACTGTGCATCATACTTGTCAATCATATGTAAAGACTTTGCACCAAGTGCTTTTATATTGAAAATATTAGCACATTTCAAAATGGGAAAAACGGAATTCCAATCTTAAGATGGAGCTTCTTAAATATTATGTTCCAACGTATTCACCTTTGCTTGTTTAGGTTGGAAATCTTGTTAATTAGAAGCAAACTACTCTTTCAACCAGTCGTGACTGCTCAGAATTGATGCACAGAATTGTTTTACATGGACAAACACATGGTTCAAGGCAGAAAGCTATTTGTGAAACCAATCCCACTCTATAAAGTCAAGATCTATATAACGTCAGGCTTGTCATGTAATCATGTGGCATTAGTATAAAGGGACAGGCTGCCAGGATAACTGTAGAACAGACTGCCTTTACACATGCAGCTCTCTTTTGGAAAATTCACTGTTGTTTATAGCCTTGCTCATCAACAAAAGCCTTGTTATACACATATTACACAGTTCTTTCTGCCAGTATTATTAAACCACACGATATAAGGTGTATGGATGGACATTTTGTTAGGTAGCACATTCATTCTGTATTGAATGTGACATTGTGTTTGTTCCACGAACAAAGATTGTCCTGACATTAAAAAATGTTTTATAAGAAGTGCGATAACTGGTGTTTAGTTTGTTGTCTTTCCAATATCGAAAGCTTGTGCTAGAAAGGCCCAGTCCATCTGGTGCATGTTGCCATCGCATCATGTCCTGCTATTCCCAAAGACTTGATTGAAGGACGCGAGGACGAAGCGGTTCTGACCTAGAGCGTGTGATTGCGTGAATCCTTTGTTACTTAGCATGTATTTAAATAGACCCCGCCAAGAAAGAGACCTTGCATATCTTGGGTGTCTTTCCGCAGAGACCGGGTGGGTACAGGACGAACAAGATTATACGGGTATTCCGGATAACAAAGATACACTTCTTTGCTACTCTGAGTTAGCAACATGAAGATAAGAGGTCCAGCATTATAGACGAACATGACCTGATTAGTTCAAATAGAGCCAGTATGTACACTATTCGGCTTTCCTCCAAATGTTAGAGATTCTGTAATTTACGTTACCACAGTTCATTGGCATTTACCTGTAGAATAGATATCGCCTGCTTCCAACCATTTTCATAAATATATTCTATCGCTCTTATCCCATCCTACAGGGTGAAAATTAAGGAGTATTAAACGGTTTGTCTTCATATCAGAAAAAAAACATATCATTTATTTACTTTTATACAAATGTAGCAAACTTAATAGCTAGTAATTTTGATGATTATTCCGAAACAAATGACACGGCGGTTAAATATTTCTCATTGGCGTGTAATTTGAAGGTTTTGGGTTGGAAAATTCGCTAATTTGGCTGTTGTTAATCCACTATTACTTGCTGGAACATTTCTCTGTGTAGTAATATGCTCTTTATTACGAAATTGTAGGAAAGATGACAAGGCCTACTGAAAATCAAATATGTCCAAAATTAAGCGTGTTAGCACCAGACAAAAATAGCAAAAGATAGTCGATATAAGTGGTAACAAGTTCATACCAGCAGGTAAGCGTTTTGGACAACTTTATTTTTTACAATTTTCTACCTCCAATTTTCCCAGTTAATGAGGAATGGGCGATATACTGACCATTTTGCTCTACTCAATGTTTTCAATTAGGACAGTCACTGTATTAATATGTCTGAAGTAACATGATGGTCATCATGTTTGTTTTAGCCAAATACCTTACAGTGTTTTGATGGTGAAGTTGCTTCATCCCAAATTTCATTCATTCATTAAATGATCATTCATGATCATTACTTGTAGATTAAAGTTCTGGTCTGTGACCAGCTGTTTTCCAGGTGTTCCTTCAGACAATAACAGCACTAGTAAAAAAATAACATTAGCTTCATCCAGTTTTATGTTTTACCTCGTTTCTGATGTCCTGCAGTCTCCCCTTGTCCAGAAGTTGGACATTCTGAAGGTCAGAGGTCAGCCGGGAGACATCTTGCTGGGTTTGCTGCACAGAACTTTGGGTTGAAAAAAAAGTTGACAAAACTAAATATTATAATAATTATTATACATTGAACAAGACATAGTATAAACTTTATGGAAAGTTTACATTTACAGGGAACAGTTCTTTTTATGCCTTGATAGCATCTTTTTCTAGTCAGTCTAATTTTTATAAATTTTGTTACAGGTACATTTTGTATATATTACAGGTATACATTTTGGTTAGTGAATCCTTCAATCATTTTAACCTATATTACATGTATATAACCTGTAAGACCTTGAAACTCTTGGTTCGTTCGGATGAAAGGATAAATGGATGAAAGGACGAATGGATGGATGGATGGATGGATGGATGGACGGACAGACGGAGGGATGGATGGATGGAGGATGGATGGATGGATGGATGGATGGACGGACATACGGAGGGATGGATGGATGGAGGATGGATGGATGGATGGATGGACAAGTAAAAAAGAATAAATGAAAGAATGAATGAATTTTTTATGACACATGCTGTGGAATCCAATGTTTTTATTACCTCTAGCTACATTATCCTCAAGACTTGACTGTCAGCGTAATTCATCCACCAAAAATCACAATCAGTTGACATCTAACCTATGACCTACCTCTGTGTCCTGTTGACCTGACCTCCGACCCTGTTGACCTCGCCCTGCAGCCTATCTGCGTCCTGGGTCAGGTCGCTACAGGCCTGCTGCATGATGGGAACTCTGGTGATATTTGCGGTGCTCACGTTTGCCGCAGCCTGGGCTGGGGAGGGGAGGGCAGCGGCCGAACTGTTCAGGGCTTCAGCTTGGGACAGGATGTCTGCTGTTACCTGTGTGGAGAGAAAAGAAAGTCATTAACATTTGATTTCAATTTGTCAGTTACACCATGAGGTAATACTGTATCCAATCAACTTGCTATATGCAGAATACATTTGTTATTGTGCAGATCACAAACAGCAAAGCATAGATTGCATATATTGATGCAAAGTGCACACATTGCAGAGATTATTCCCTTAAGTTCCAATTTTACCTGTGACTGATTGTTGACCAATCCCTGCATGTTTTCTGCCTGCTGCAGTGCAGCCTGTGCTGTTTCTGCTGCAGGCTGCAGGTTTTCCTGCAGCTCCAGTGCCTGCTGCATGGTGGCCTGGCTCCCAGACTGCACCTGTTCCACTTCCTGCAGGGATGCATTGACCACCTCCTGCATTACTGCAGAGAGAAATGATTTAAAGGAAACTTTCGTCAATCCAGTTTTTAAAAAAAACAAAAACACGAAAATCTACTCCAATTTGTAAAGTATAGAGTCCCAATAAATCTTGAAAATCAGGAATAATAATTCCAATGCACTATGTGTACTCGAAATAGCAACTACTCATCAAACTTAAGCAAGCGACTGGATATGATTCTGGTACCAGTCAGATGTTTCAGTTAGCATCCACTAACTTTCAACAATGACTCTGAACAGTGCCTAGTCCCAAGTGCCATAGGCCTCCTTACCTTACAGGTAATGGTGGTCATGTTTAACATAATTATATGTACTGCTGTAGTATTGTTTAAATCATGAACATTCAACATTGCAAAAACCTCTTTGTTCCCTTCTACATGTAAAGCAACATTTAAACTATGCAGACTTGAATAGATTTACAGTAACTATGATCATGGCACCCTGGTAAAGTACTCTATCCCTACCTTGAGACAGCAGAGTAAAGTTCTGCAGCACACTGAGCATGTACTCAGCTGCAGTGAAGTTGTCCTGTGCCCACTGTGCAGCTGCCTGAGCCTCAGTAAAGGCCTGTGAGGACCTGTTGTGCAGTGAGTCTGTCTGCGCCAGAAGCAGCTGCACTTCTCTCTCCAGTTGGGCTGTTGTCTGTTGGGCCTGCTGGGTTACTTCTGATGTGGCTTCATTTTCAGACATGCCAGTGGTTACCTGAACACAAGTTTGGAGAAAATAAGTGCATAGCTCAACAAGTACACATGTATACAATGTATAGCCACCTTTAAAAACAACTTGATTTCAACTTCCAATTCAATAAGTTACATGTAGTAAAATTTGATGCTGTAGATCATTTTGTCATCTTCTTGCTCTCATGATATCTATATAATTTATATACTGAAAGATTTTTTTGTCATTTGTTACATCAAAGGGCTAGGGCTAGGGTTAGGGTTAGGGTGTCACTTGCTCCACACTATCTCAGACCCTACCTGTCTCTCTCTCAGTCTCTCTCTCTTTCTCTCTTCCTCCCTCTCTCTTTCCAATAACATTTCTAACTTGACTAGAAAACTCCCCAAAGCTGACCTGTTGCGTCAGGTTTCCAGCTGTCTCCTGTAGCCCCACACTCCTGTCAATCAACTCCTCCACCTGCTGTGTGGGCAGCTCTCCCGTGGAGTTCACTGACCTCTCGGTCTCCATGACAACTCGTGTAGCTTCAGACACGGTGCCATACAACCCCTGTACCTGGTCCCTCTGTGAGTCAAGGCTGGTTGTGAGGTTGAGAGCTGTCTGGTTCAGTTGCTGGACGAGTTCTGTTGTGTTCTGGTGTAGGCTGATGGCATTGCTTGCAACCTGAAGATCACACAAAATGTAGAACGATGTACAAAACTGTGCTTACTAGTTTATAGCAAAATACATTTATCCAAGAAATTATAATTCAATTTGGCTTTTTAGGAACTATGCTGAGGCTTCTAGAAACATGAATCAAGAGGGTACATTTGTACTGAATTATCATTTCTCCAAACTGACTGTGCAGTGGCTCAGAGAACAAGTATGATAATATTGTATTTTGTTCTTAGTTGCAAAGAGATCAATTCAAAATTTTTGTATTCAGATCTAAAGATACTGGAATGCTTGTTTTGAATATCAACATGAAAGCAAAGTCTTTACCTTTAGCTAGCACACATGGTTCCAGAGATTCACGATGAACAAAGTCAGATGCATGCCAGAGAACCAACAGGTTTAATTAGTCTGTAGATCACCTTCAACCTGACATTAAATGTTACACTCTAAGACTTGCCTTTTCTGTCAGGCAAAAGCAAAGCTAACCTGTTGCGCCTGCCGTGCCAGTTGGAATGCCCGCAGAGCCGAGTCCTGGATATCCCCAAGCGTCCCCAGCACCGTGGAGATGCTGGTGTTGACCTCGCCCTGAATGGCAGCCATGTCTGCCAACGTCTGGTTCAGAGTCTGAACCAAGTTGTCCAGTTCTGTGGTCACACTGGGGAGGGAGTCTGGGGAGGGGGAAAGGAGATAATATGTTCACTTTTATTCATTAAAGGCTGAAATAGCACATCTTACAATACATTTGGTTCAGAGTTTCAACCCAGTTGTCCAGTTCTGTGGTCACACTGGGGAGGGAGACTGCACAGGGGAAAAGGAGATATACATGTAGCAAAATATGTTCACTTTCATTTAGAATGGAGGTTGCAACAGAGTAAGCCAGATAGCATAGCTTATTTTGAGAAACACACATCATATAGACAAAAGATAAACTAGTACCAAAGCCCTCTAACTGGGTAGTTAGGGGTAGTAGGTTGCTATCCGAAGTGATGTCACCAAAGCTAAAGTTTGTTAACTGCATTTCTTTCTGATAATCATACAAAATGTAGCTTTAGATACTTATATGTACTGCAGTTTACTGTAACATCCAATTTTAAAGCACTCCAGGACCTGTTAATATGGTACACAGAATGATTACTATAATATGAAATTGCAATAATTACGGATAGGTATGAATAAAAAGATTGTCAGTGACTGTGGTACTTACTGTTGATTATATTGTAAGCCCTCTTGAGGTCTTCAACAGTGAAGTTCCTCTCGGCCTGTCCGCTGGAGACATTTCCCAGTGCATGTTCAAACATCCCCTCTATCTGTGCCACTTCTGACTCCACAGCCACCTCCAACCCCGACAGCACCTCCTGAGCAGAAGCGTTCAGCCGGTCCAGGGTTTCGTGCATCTCTGCCGCCATGTCTTCTGTCACCTGCGACCGGTTGTACAGGCTGGTCACCTGTAACACAAGAGGCAAGAGTAGTTTAGTATCCTAGCTCCTGCGCCTGCTAACAAACCTAATACAGCTTACTGCAAGGCTAAAAGGTCCAGATAAGTTTAATAGACTGGTCAGTTGTTGGCGCATGAACCCCACTGTTACACTACTCCCCTCCCTTTTTTATATTCGACCAAGTTTGATTTCCACAGTATGGCACAGGGACAAGGCAGAACCTGACTGAAACAAGGTGAGTAGTGAAGTCTCCTGGTTCTCCGGATTCGAACCAACACCAAACAGGTGTCGCCAGCTCACAAACCCTATGCACGAAGCGCAAAGCTAAAAGGTCTGGATTAATTAGACTGGAAAGTTGGTGTGGTGTAGTTTGAAGACTAGCTTACTGTTGACTACCCACGTGTTAGGGACCCCAGCAGCAGTATAATCAATATGTAAGTCTTGATACTACTACTAGTAAATGGTACCACTACAACACTACAACCAATTACTACTACTAGTTGATGGACTAGTTAGACTGGACAGGTGGTGTGGTGTAGTGTAAAGACTCACTGATCCTACAGCTGCCTACCCATGAGTCAGTAAGTGAAGAGGGTAATACACACGGGATACTACTACTGACAGTGACAACAGTTACTACTACTACTTAGTAATTACTACTAGTTGATGACACTTGAACCCTGTTACACACCTGTGACTGGACAGTTTCCAGCCTGGTAGAGAACCAGACGTCTTGGTCGGCCTCGGAGACGATCCTGTCCACAAACTGGGTGATGTTGTCCCGCAGGAGCATCAACTGGGCTGTTCTGGTCTCAATCTGGTCATAGCAGCCCTCACATTCTAGAAAAAAAAATACAGAACCGAAAATTAGTTATTGTCAGTATTTTAAAAATTTCTTCATACATTAGAGTTTCTACTTAGCGGACAAAGTGGGCAATACTTTGCATGGTATCTAGGTGGTGCTGATGCAGTCTGAAGAATGCAGTTCAAAAAGTAGGTATCTGCCTTTATATTGTGGTTCATGACTTAAGTAGGTTTCCTGATCCATAAGGCATCCTCAGTTATCAGAGTTAGACGCGTGTTGGTCATATTTGGCTTTTAAGGTTTTTCGGCTTTTAAGTGACCAGAATGTAAGTTGATTTTGCCTACAAAACATTATGATATTATGTACACTATTGCCTATTAAATTTGTAAATGTAGGTTGTTTACTTAAAGAAATCAAAGTCTAAACATGATGTGGTCACACTGGGAAGGAGTTTGACAGAAAGATTTCTGCATTCAATCACTCTTTCTCACCTCACAATGCAGTAATTATCATTCTTTTATGTACTTGTCTTACAACCAAATCAGCTCCTACCTATACACCCCAGTGTCTGGTTGTAGTAGAAGTTTCCCCTGCACTGGTCACACTTCAGCCCCTCGGTGGAGTTCCTGCAGTGGCACTGTCCAGTCTGCAGGTCACAGGAGGCATTCACTGCACCCCAGGGGCTGCAGCTACAGTCTGAATTTTCCAGAAAGTCATATTATTACACAAAGAAACTACTATAAGTGTTAGGGAAAATTGTGATCTGATGAGTATTTTTTTTTGTACATTGTTGTATGTTATAAGTGTTAGGTTGTTGATAAAACAATGATAAGAAAAAAGTAATAGCATCTAAGGAACTGAATCAGATATAAATTAGATTATACACAGTTTTAAAGTTGGACTTAGTTTATTTCGAGGGATGATTGCACAAAACTGGATGAAACTCTGACTCCAAAGTTCTTCAAATTTAGACTAATTCTTTTATCTCTAATGCTACATGCTATCATGCAAACTGGCCGATTTCGGCACAAAATCGCGCTAGTTATCATCAAAAACCGATGAATACCTCAATTTTGAAAATGATGCGGTCGTTATTGGTCCCAATTTGGGCCGGTCGCGGTCGCGTTGGCCAGGTGGTCGTTGAGAAAAGGTCGCTTAATGCTTACGTCAATGGGAAAATAAATCGGGACCGAGAAAAAGCGGTCGAAATGGCCAGGTGGTCGCTGAGAAGAGGTGGTCGCTCGGGCAGGTTGGACTGTATTTTATTTTCTTCAAATTTGGAGAGGAATTGTTAAAATTGTCAAGATGCTTCCAAACAGACAGATGACATGATATACTCAATACATTGTCCTCATTCACTAAGGGCAGGTAAGCTAATTAATCTTATTACTCACTTCTGCATCCAGGGAAGTCCGGGTTGTCCAGTCCGTAGGTGTTTTCTGCACACCTGTCACAGTCTGCCCCCACCACGTTGTTATCACACAGCTCACAGTGTTTGCCTGTGAAAAGACAGCATACATGTACAATCATGTAAAATATAATAAATTCAATACATGTCCAACAGCAGATATGTGTCCAAACATCCATCAAACCCTACCTCCCACATACCCACCCTAAAAACCAACTCATTGTTACTGTAGGGACTGTTACCTGAGTATCCTATCTATTGTGTTTGCAGTGATTTTAAGATATGTGTAAATTACCAGATGTTAATTTAGTAGTGACTGTCAAGTTTTTAATGGTCTGCTATGGCTTTCATGTGTATATGCCAGCTTAATTCCAGCTTTTAGCCTGAAAAGTGGTGTAATGAATAAGGTTCTAACTCACCAGTTCTCCCGGGCTTGCAGTTGAGGCACTCCCCTGTGACAGCATCACACTGAGGCGGAGACGTCAGCGTGTTGTTGTTGCAGTCACACGGCACGCAGGGCACCAGACGGTCGTCATGTTCCGCCTCCCGGTGGTACCCTGGGGAACACTCGTCACACGACAGGCCTGCAAACAGAACAGAAATTGTGAACTTTAAAACTGTGAATAGTTTCATCGGTCTGGCTCAATGAGGCCCTGCGTAATGAGGTAGCATCGCATGTCATTTTTTGTTGTTGTTGTAAAAAAAGAACTTTAAAAAAGTTTTATTGTTACTGTTATCTAACAGTAATACTGGTGAGATAGCTTTTGTAAAATGTAGATTTTGCTAAGACCATACCAATTTGAATTTTGGTTCTTATATTCTTAAAAATAATGCTGAATGTAAATATCAGCATCAGTTTGAAGGAGTGATTATAGTATGGTGCAAGGGTCAGTGTTGCCAGTTTGGGAAAGGTACCAGAAAGACCACCAATTCTGTGTTTGGTAGTTTTGCTCATCATCATAAAAATGCACAAATCATTAAAACAAAGTCAAATCATAGTCAAAATACAAGACATTTGCCATGAATGCAATAATCACCTGATAGTCCTTCTGGGCAGCTGCAGTTCTCCACAGACAAGACAGGTGGCAGGGTGGGGTCTGCCATGGCGACGGCAGTCTGAAGTAGGACCCTGTGCAGTGTGACCGTGGTGTTACCTACATGTCTGGGTACCCTCACAGCGGTCAGGTCGGACAGGAGGCCTGCAAATATTACATACAAATTTTGGCATGCTGAATAAAGGTTCAGAAACTGGAACTATGCGGCTCCAGATTTCAAACTGAGGGATGACTGAGGTGACCTCCGAGTCGGTTAGCCAAGGAATGAGGCCACTCTACTATATACTCAATACATAATATAAGCTTTGTTTCAGGGTTTTCAAACCAAGGCAATCAGAGATGGCAGACTTCACCCCCTTAACCATACTGCCTTGCAATGCATTCTCAAAAACTAGTTACAGGCTTCACATCCTTAAGCAAAACACAAATATATTTGATTCACCCACAAACAAAGTATTCTAAAACAGATGACATGTTAACTGACTACATGGTGCTGAAATGCCTTCAATGACTTTAGGTAATATGCTAAGGCTACGCCAATTTTATTTGTTGAATTTCTTGGATTCTAAAGAATAATGCTCAATTGAAACATAAACTTAAAACAGAGCCTGATAGGAATGTACCTTGTTGTCAGTTACAGATACATGTAGTAAGTTTTACTCTTAGCCCTCTTTTTTCATCTTGATTGCTAGCTTTTCCTTCCTTCAGAATGTCCAAGAATCAAATAAATTGGTGTTGCCTTAATTTGCAAAACAGCTTCACAACACAATCTGACAGGCAAAATTAGAGATAGCAGTCTTTTCATCCCTCACTTAGGGAAGAACCAGGCAGAAACAAACAAGGTTGGTTTGATGGCACCACGGTGCTGAAACGCCATCTATGACTGTAGGTAACACACTATGAAATCATTTTCACCAGATGGTACAAAAATTCAACATTTAATATTCAACATTAGGATAAATAAACCCCTCCAAACTTACCAAAAGGTTGCAAAAGGACCTGGACTGTTTCCATACAAAGTAAGCAATAGGACAAATAAACAACAGGACAAACACACTTAAGTCATGGTCATCTTTCTCAACAAAACCATCGCTATAGCTTTTCATGACACTTCTACAAAATCATTGTATGTTGGACTATGATAAAGTAAAGTAAAGAATTTTAACTTTGGGAAAAGGATTAGTGGGTGACTGAGGAAAAAATTGTTATAAAATGATCACCCTCACACTCAGGGTTGACAATCACGGCAAAGCCTATGATATCAACCCTGACAAATCAGCCACAGTATTCGGTTATTAGGGGTGCCTTGCTTATGAATATTAATGAGCTTGCCCTTATATGGGCAGTCAGCCGTTGGGGATCGGGCGTTGGCATGGTGAGCAAACAAAGTCATGGTAATACGTAACATGATTGGCTGATAGCTTCCCAGCGGCCTTTGCGAGACAGCTTGCGACAACAACAAGCCCAAGGAAGGCCTGTTCTCTGATTGGTTGACAGCTTGTTTGTGGCGACAATCATAATACCCGTAGGTAGGGCCTGGGACAGCAGGGCCCCATAAGGTAGTGCCGTTGGGGACCGGGCGTTAGGAGGATGAAAATGATAAATTTTGAATTAAAGTTTTGCTTGAAATCGGTCTGTACAACTGGCATTTTCATACTCCAGTTAACTTGTTAATTTTTCCTCATTCACAAAAATTTTATCACAAAGCAATACTCATTTTAAACCACTCACAAATGTTTTGGGAAGTCTGATAACAGAAGAGCTTGCTGTACTTACTGTAACAGTAACGGTTGTAGAACACATGTCAGTTATTATGAAGAGTAAGGGTTAGAAGTGCTTGCTGTACTTACTGCTGTATAAAATAGCATTTTTAAGGGTTAGTGTTAGGGTTAGAAGAGTTTGCGCTACTAACTTTTGTACAACACAGCAGTTATAAAAGGTAAGATTAAGAAGAGCTAATGCATTACTTACTGTTGTATAACACAGCAGTTATGAAAGGCTCAATGTCAGAGATGTTCCAGTACTTTTCATGCAGCAGGAGGGAGATTTCCTGCAGCGCTGCGGGTGGTTCCGTAGAGTTGCTGCGTGAGACCTGCAGGATTTCCCTGCCCCAGTTTAAGACGCTGAACCCGGCTCCTTCTAACTCCACCAGTCCGTCTGTGCTCACCTGAGATAAAAATAAAAGTAAATTTTAAAGAAAGACGATCCTAAGGAGTTGCTGTGTGACACCTGCAGGGTTTCCCTGCCCCAGTTTACCAGGCTGAAACCAGCTCCTTCTAACTCTACCAGTCCGTCTGTGCTCACCTGAGATAAAAGTAAATTTAAAGTAAATTTTCAAGAAAGGCGATCCTGAGGAGTTGCTGCGTGACACCTGCAGGGTTTCTCTTCCCCAGTTTACCAGGCTGAAACCAGCTCCTTCTAACTCTACCAGGCCGTCAGTGCTCACCTGAGATACATAAAAGACAACTGAATAAAAGGGAGAGCAAAGGAAGCATTTGGGATTGTTTTGCATACCTGGTAATTAAAAATGCCTAATAAGGCAAATTGCACCACGTTGTACTAAACAGTACAAGCTGCATATCTGGACTGATTTATTTGGTCCGCTCACACTGGAAAGGACCCTTATTCTTTTCGGGTTAGTCTGTAAGTCTGTAGGATATTTGACATTAAGCCATAGTCCACTGTTAATTGTGTTTGTCTGAAAGAGGTAACACTCAAAGAGTCAAAGAGCTTCTACCATACTTGTTGGTTGCCTGAAGTTGAACGAAGACACAAAACTTTGAACATACCTCATCATCCCCACCAGTCAGGTCAAGGGTCAGGATGAGGTTTAACCCGTAGGATTTGGTGTGGTCTCCTGCCATCGTTCTGCCTACACTGTAGTAGGAGGCCCCGTCAGCTGTAGTAATGATGTCTGAGCTGCAAGTATTGAAAAACAAAAACATTGTGAATTAAAAAGGCTAACCAGAAGTTGCCTGACAGAAAACTTGTTTTTCTCATCTCCAATAGCAGCTTATATAGCAAAAATTACTCAAAGCAAACACTCAAAACTGATAAAATGTGTTCCATATGAAAAGGTGGTCAATGGAAAAAAATCAGGCCACCATCTTTACAACAGGTCATTTCAGGTAAAATGTAGACCATGTATACAGTATGTATTAAATAATCCTAATGCTGTGTGTAGGTGTATAAATTAGATTATTGATAGATAATTTGACACCCATTCATATTGAAAATAAACATTCATCACTACTCAAAACTATAACAGTTACTAAACTCAAAGATTGACTGAAACTGTATGCCACCAGATGTTCACTAAAATGGTAATTTCATTTACACCTGGGACCAACATACACATACATGTACCTTTGAGTGAGGGGTTTGGGTTATCAATTACCAACAGAGAGTAATTAAAACCCATTAACTGAGGACATCCTGCTGATTATCTATCTAATTGTTTGACATTCATTTACTCAGCCAGGGATGCCCAACTAGCTTGTGCCTTACAAAGAGCTAAAAGCTACATGTAGCCCTGGTGACAGAAACAAAGACAATATCATATGGAATTTGACATGGACAGAATAACAATTAATACTGTTACATTACTCTAAGTACAAAAAGACCAATGTATACAAAATTTGGTCTAGAACAGCAAACAGTGCATAGTGCAAACACATGGGGTGGCCTAAACAGTCCCAGTGTTTCCTGGTGACCCAACCACAAGCAGCAATGTGGAGTGCAAAACAGCTGATGGAGTCAGTTCTTTTGTCAACAACATGCCACGAAAGCACCCCACGCAGATCGCACCACCCATTTCTGACACAGAACCACCATGGGAAGGCTGGTGGTTTTTGCTCTTCTCACACTTCTGCACCAAGGAAGTGCCGCAAATGTCAAGAATCTCCTCGAGACTGTCCATGACCACGAGACAGTGGTCGGGCAAAATGAGGTCACGGGAGGACAGTGCGCGGTGTGCTGTCCCACCCAGCCAGCTCCCTCCTGTCCAGCCATGGACCAGCTGCTGCTGTACCTGAGTACTCAGGACAGCCTTCAAGGTCAGCTGGACCAGCTGAGGAACAGGACGGACAGCATCAATGGGCAGCTGCAGCAGCTAACTCAGCAGGAGCTGGTTGAGGTGAGTATCTGAGGCTGACTTTTCAACCACAAAATGTTGTGGAAAACTTGCCAGTGATTGTTAACGTTACTGTTACAGTAATACACTTTGAAATGTTCTCCCAAGTATACAATTTGTACATGATTGTACAAATTAAAGAGCCTTGTAATTATAGCATCATGTCATGTTCAAAATCAGAGCAAAGACTTACAAATATTCCTGTAGCAGTCCCAAGGCAATTTGGAGAGCATTCAATCATTTTTAGAGTACGTACCAAATAGCATTCCGATCCATTCAAACTCGATGAGATATTTTGTTCACTAAGAAACATACCAACACACCGGTAGAACCAAAACATACTTTGGCAGAGGTAATAAGTCTGATCCATCATATAAGGCTCTGAGGTTTTGAAACAATGCACAGTTCCAGGCAGAGAATGACCTGAAGGCCACAGTTGAGGCTTTGCAGGCAACAGTGAGTAGTCAGGATAACATCATCCAGCAGCAGGCTGCAGCTTTGCAGCAGCTGCAGGGAACCCTGCAGCAAATAGAGACTACCAATCTGCAACAGGCCAGCAGCCTGCAGCAGCAGGAATCAATTATCCAACAACAAGCTGCCGTAATCCAACAACAAGCCGGCAATCTGCAGCAGGTGGAAGCAACCCTGCAGCAACTGGAGACCACCAATCTGCAGCAAGCCAGCAGCCTGCAGCAAGTGGAAGCAACCCTGCAGCAGTGTACCACAGACCTTCAGCAACTTCAAGGTATTTTGCTGACTTAAAAAAAAGTCAATATAGATCAGCAATTCTTTAAACTACAGGTACAAAAAAAACCCTTGTCTTGAGAAATAATGTACAGTCAAGCATCTAAATGCTTCTAAATCAGGAGTCATAAATTTGATCATTAAAAAGCAGTGGTGTAGTGGTTTAACCACATTTTTAGGATTTCTAAAGTCCAGCCTACAAACATTACTTGGATTATGTTAACTGTTAGGGGTTGTGCATTTATGGGGAGAAAATGGCAGCATTAGGGCTACATGGCAGCTGGGTGATTGAGGTGTGAATGGCTGTGGATAAAGCTTTGAAATTCGTTTTCACCTCTTCCTCTTATATCTGAACCACAGATAAGGTAACCGGCCCTCAAAGCTGCCAGGAGATTCTCCAGAGCGGCCATGACACCAGCGGGGTGTACCAGATCTACCCTGCAGGGGTCATCAGCCCCATCCATGTCTACTGTGACATGGACACTGATGGGGGAGGTTGGACGGTAAGCCTGCAGTACATTTGTGTGTGTTTGTAACTGTCTTTTAGACTCTGTACACAAGTGGGCCCTAATCTTTCCATGCAAACTCATTTCTTAGTTTGTTGTTACAACTGTTTCAGCATTGCAGGGGAGTTTAGGAACTATTTGCTCACACATATCAACATGTCACTCATTTTGATGAACTGTTTTTTTTTTATCAGCTGAGCTCAGTTGATGCTTTGTTGGCAGCTCACCCTCACACTCAGGGTTGACAATCACGGCAAAGCCTATGATATCACCCCTGACAACTCAGCCACAGTATTCGGTTATTATGGGTGCCTGGCCTATGAATATTAATGAGCTTGCCCTTATATGGGCAGTCAGCCGTTGGGGATCGGGCGTCGGCATGGTGAGCAAACAAAGCCATGGTAATACGTAACATGATTGGCTGATAGCTTCCCAGCGGCCTTTGCGAAACAGCTTGCGACAACAACAAGCCCAAGAAAGGCCTATTCTCTGATTGGTCGACAGCTTGTTTGTGGCGACAATCATAATAGCCACTGATAGGGCATGGGATAGCAGGGCCCCATAAGGTAATGCCGTTGGGGACCGGGCGTTATAGGAGGATGTGGCAGCTAAGCATAATACAAACTTCAAACTTTCAGTCAAAGCTATACTATCTTGCATGTGTATGGCTCTTTTAGATGCAATCTCTTACAAACACACATTAAGAATCTGTGGCAGATAGTTTTCAGACTGTGTTACTTTGTGCTTACAGACTAATACAAGAAAGAGGGAAAATGACCAATTACAACAGAATTGCCACAACAGAAATGTATGAACTGTCCAACTGACAGCAAACATATTCTTTATATAATTATCTTTTAATTCCTAGGTGTTCCAGAGAAGACAGGATGGGTCAGTAGATTTCTACCTGGACTGGCAGGCATACAAGGCTGGGTTTGGGGACCTGAGAGGAGAGTTCTGGATGGGTAGGGAAAAACAGCATTTTCCTGTGCTGACATACCGTACAACCATCTACATGTAATCTTAAATGAAATATAAAAACTTAACACAAGATTTCACTAAGATGTTTTAATTTTGCAAGGATCATATGGTCGCTTTATAATAAGAAACATCTAGTTTGCTCGGCTGAGAACTTGTCGAGTTCTCAGGCTAGGAAGGGGGAAATCATCAGCATTTTTCTGTGGAATTACAAGAGTTTAGAACATGCAACAATTCTATTCAAGATTTTGAACAATTATTAAGACCATCTGGTTTCATTGCAGCAATAGTGTTAGCAAAAGTGAAGGGGAGTTACCCTGTTTGATTCACTGAAAATGTAAGCTATTGCACATGCAGCAGCCACAGCACAATCAGCTCATGGAGAAATCATTATGCTTGAAGCTTCACCTCATTTATAGACCACAACTTGCTCTCATCAGGTAATGAGAACCTGTACCACCTGGCAGCACAGGGAGGATACGAACTGAGGGTGGATCTGGAGGACTTTGAGGGAAACTCAGCCTTTGCTAAGTACGATAACTTCAGGGTGGAGGATGAAGGGCACAAGTACAGACTGACCGTAGGGACTTACTCAGGAACTGCCGGTATGAAGTTCAACACTTATCTTAAAATCCCTCTCAGAGCATACACAAAAATTGATGTGTGTGGTTCCATTCCACAAAGATGCGTACTGTGGTCAACATATAAATCTTCTTATGAACACAACACTGTCAGACTGAAGGTTGAAATTAGGATCATCCTAAACAAGAAGTACATGAAGTATTGATATCTCGTGTTCTGAAGATGCTATGGTTATGAATTTCGAGTGGTAGATAGCTCTTGTTGATTTTGAGAACAGGACATTAATGTTGCATTTGTATTTTCAGGGGATGGCATGACAAGTGCTTCCTCCATGTTCTTCTCCACCAAGGACAGAGATAATGATATCCAGGATACAGTCCACTGTTCTCAAACCTACAAGGGAGGGTGGTGGTACGACCATTGCCATAGTGCCAACCTGAACGGCCTGTACCATGCTGGGGCACATCAGTCCTATGCAGACGGAGTCAACTGGGGACAATGGACAGGAAACAATTATTCTCTCAAGCACACTGAGATGAAGATAAGGCCTAACTAAATTCACTTTGAAAACGATACCTTTTTAGTAGACATGACTTGTTACAAGT
>NC_049986.1:23160135-23160995 GCF_000003815.2 Branchiostoma floridae | reverse complement strand
TGATCATGGTGTAACGTAGCCTATTTTTAATGGAATGTTCTAGATACGCTATTTTACGTAATGAGCTATACGCATTTCTCGAATCCAGTACAGCAGATTTCAAGAGACTCGATGCTACAGACAGATTTGTATCTATCTTTGGATGCACAACTCCCATAATGCAAAGATAGGCAAATATATCAAAGACTGCTTTGCTATCAGAAAGAGTAACTAGAAAGGCCGACATTTGCTTAAGAGCAAATACAGCATATTTCAGCCATACCCCTTCCCACGCAACATTGGACTGTTCCAAATCACCCCTGCGCAAAAATGGAACATCCTCTTAACAGTACATTATCCCCCAAAGTGGACTGGTATTGTGAATTGACTCCAGGTAAAAACAGAGCTTGCTTCTATTTTTCAGAAAATGACAATAATCACACCTTCCATTCAGAAAATTTTCATCATGACTGAAAATTGTTGAATGACTTCATGTAATGTCATTAACAATTTTCAGTACGATAACTAGGTGTAAGTTTAAAAAAGTATAAGCTCCTTGTGATGTGGGTACATTTATTATTGCAATGAACTTTTTTTATTCAAGTAGGGCATACGATTTAATAATTATCAAGCAGGTGCAGGTACTGTAGGAGCGTTTGTTTTCTTCAAGCTGTAAAACTGTTAAACTGTTTTACTTTGTATGCAATAAACCATCGAGCCTATTCTTATTTTAGTTTAACAACTTCCTGCCAGACCCGGAAGATACGATTGAACTTTGTTCGAGGATTTATTTTCGTCTGTCTGGTCAGTCTGTTCATACCCTGGCGCTGAGAGTGTCTTATTGGGCTGAAACTCTGGCAGTTTAAAGTTACTTACAATTT
>NC_049986.1:23142050-23160035 GCF_000003815.2 Branchiostoma floridae | reverse complement strand
TGATCTATTGACTAGGAGCCATACGTTACACATCATTTCAGTACACTGATCATTAATCATATAAACATTGCACAGGTAAGCCAATTGTTTAGATGTACAATTAAGTTCAAATAATTCTGAAGAGAAATATTGATGAGAAAATAATCATTCTCGCCACTGTCTAACTTATAATTACGTATCAAAACTAAACGCAGATTTTCTAACTAACGCACCTTTCGCCGACTTCATCATAGGACCGCCGGCTATCAATCAAACACGGCTGTTGATTAGACTTAGAGTTTCAAACAGTCATGTGCTGTGTGCCAGTTGACAGCGAACTTCATGCTACGTGATGTTTTACATTGCTTGGACCTTCTTTCCTACAGCGGTGCTTCTACAAAATATTTAGACTGTAACACTGAGTTTTATAGAATAGAATTTGACGCAGAACAGCGTTTTTTGCTGGGTATTTTTTTTTAAACATGTCCGTGGGAATATCAGCGAGGCGGCGACGTAGGGATATCAGACCGTCAACAAAAGTCGCACGGCGGCTAATGGCGCAGCGAAGATACTAGCGCTATAAATAAGCGCTTCAACTAAGGATGGCAACCCGTACAATATTTTTGTATACTGTTGAGCTAAGTAAAGTTTGTTGTTTATGAGGTTTTAGTTGTCTTTGAAGCTTTGACCCGAAATATTTTAAAGTCAAACTGCTGAAGAGAAGTAAGTGACTGCTACGATTATCGTAGATATGGCCCTAAAAAAACTGATAAAAGAAGCCTTCTCAATAGCCTAAAATGCAAGAGCTTCCGGGGGGGCTTCGCCCACCTGGGTCCCCCCCACAGTGGCCCTGCCCCTGGACCCCGCCAGGGACATTCGGCGGCCCCCGGACCCCTGTCCGACGCTTTGAAAAAATCCTGGGGAGAAGTCTGTACGGCCTGAGTCTTCAAGTTAACGTATTGTGTGGTCCCGCTTATGAATATTAATTAGCCTTCGCTTTCCTCTTCGCTGATTGGCTGAACCATTAATTGAATTAACTCTTCCTGCCGGCTAGACGCAGGTGCAGATGTCGGCTCTGTGGGGTGAACGTCCGAAAGGTCACGGCATGGAGAACGAAAGAAAACCAATTTCCCCTAAAAAAAAGTGCTGTAATTAAGCCTTTTACAGTACTTTATGCCAAAAATTTTACTTGGATCATTTTACCAACTATATTATGCCTATCTATACCAAATGTTACTCATACCAGGGTACAGGGGTGAAAAATATACCGTTATAAGACCGTCAACAACAGTCGCACGGAGCTAACAGCGCAGCGAAAATACCATCGCTAGCGTTTCAACTTCGGATAACAAGTTATAAGTACTGTTGAACTCAGTAACGTTAAAGTTTGTTTTTAGTTGCCTTTGACGGTTTGACCTGAAACAGTGTTACGCTAAACTCCTGAAGAGAAGTTAAGTGACTGCTGCGATTATCATAGATATGCCCCTAAGAACTGATACAATATAAAGCCTTCTGAATAGTCTAAAATGCGAGAGCCTTAGGCGGGCTTTGCTCCCCCTGGCGGGAACACTGCTATATACGGGATCATGAGGCCCCGCTTATGAATATTAATTAGCCTTTGGCCTCCTCTTCGCTGATTGGCTAGGTCTTTGATTCAATTAACTCTCCGGCTGACGCGCACAGGTGTGGCTCTGTGCGGGGTCACAGAAGGTCACGTCAGGAGGCCAAAAGAAAACAATTTTCCCCTCAGAAAAGTGCCAAAATTAATCATTTTAAAGTTGTTTATGTCAAAAATTTTACTTGAATCTTGTTACCAAGTATCTAATGCCTATCTATACCAAATTTCAGGTCATTTAATTGTAATACCAGGGTACAGGAGCCAAAAGTGTCCTTTTTTGGTCAAAAATTGGCCAAAAATCGCAAAAATAAGCATTTTGTTGCACTGTACACCAAAAGTGTTATTGAATTTATATGAAGGGATTATCAAGGCACATCTGTGTCAAATTTCAGCTCATTCGGTTGCAATACCAAGGTACAGGAGCCAAAAGTGTCCTTTTTTGGTCAAAAATTGGTCAAAAAATCGCAAAAATAAGCATTTTGTTGTACTGTACACCAAAAGTGTTCTTAAATTTATATGGGGGCATTATCAAGGCACATCTCTGTCAAATTTCAGCTCATTTGGTTGTAATACCAGGGTACAGGGGCCAAAAGTGTCCTTTTTTGGTCAAAAATTGGTCAAAAAATCGCAAAAATAAGCATTTTGCTGTACTGTACACCAAAACTGATATTGAATCTATATGGGGGACTTATCAAGGCACATCTGTGCCAAATTTCAGCTCATTCGGTTATAATACCAGGGTACAGGGGGCCCAAATATACAGTTTTGGTCTTAAGATGACCAAAAAACCTTAATAAAATCATTTAAGAGACAGATATGGAAAAAATGAAAAAAACGCCCGAGGGTATTGGCCCACTCTACCCTTGTGCCAAATTTCAAGTCATTCGGTTGAGGAACAACGGAGATACCGTGTTCTGAAGATTTGACAGGAGAAAGAAACATTACGAATACTAGAAAGGCCGACATTTGCTTAGGAGCAAATACAGCATATTGCAATCCATCTTCATCCTTGAGAAAATCCCAAAATTTAGCAATTTGAAGTAATGTTTGCTCAAAGGGAAAATGAAGTACTGTGGGCACTTGTCCTACACACCTTCATGCCGAATTTTAGGTCATTTGGTTTCAATTTAAGGGCATAGGAGCCAAAAATATACATTTTTTAGTTAGAAATGACTAAAAATCCCAAAATAACTCATTTTATTAGTGCTCTATGAAGAAAGTGTTGATGGGGTCCTGTTGTCATGTGTCCAATTTACCTTTGTACCAAATTTCAGGTCATTTGGTTCACATACAAGGGCAAAGAAGCCAAAAATATACATTTTTAGACAAAAATCACTAAAAACCCCAAAATAACTAATTTTTGAAGTGATCTATGAAGAAAGTGTCAATGGGGTCCTGTGAGCATATGTTTAATGCACCTCTGTACCAAATTTCAGGTCATTTGGTTTCTATACAAGGGCATAGGAGCAAAAAATATACATTTTTAGTCAAAAATGGCCCAAAACCCTTAAATAACCCATTTTTGGAGTAAACAATGAATTAAGCGTTGATGGCGTTCTGTGGCCATATGTCAAATGCACCTATGTACCAAATTTCAGGTCATTTGGTTTTAATACAAGGGCACAGGAGCCAAAAATATACATTTTTTGTCAAAAATGGCCGAAAACCCTAAAATAACTAATTTTTGAAGTGATCTATGAAGAAAGTGTTTATGGTTTTCTGTGTGCATATGTCCAATGCACCTCTGTACCAAATTTCATGTCATTAGCTTGTAATGCCAGGGCACAGGGCCCCAAAATATACATATTTTGTCTAAAAATGACCAAAACCCCTAAATATCATAAATTCTAAGGCCTCTATCAAAAAAGTGAAAAAAACACCTGGGGGTATTTGCTATCCCTACCTCCATGCCAAATTTCAGCTCATTTGGCCCAAAAATGAAAAAGTTGAATCAACTTGAAGATTTGACAGGAGAAGAAACAAAGGAAAAGCAATATATTGCAATCCCATACTATGTATGGATTGCAATATAACAATATATTTCACCATACCTATGGTATGGCTGAAATATAAATATACAAACATGTACAAAGAGAGGGAGAGAGGGAGAGAGAAATGTTTTAACAAAGTCAATGATTGGTCCATCTGTTTGAATCTCATATGCTTCTGAAGTTGGTATGTTATGCTTAAGAGTTACAGTTTCAAAGATGGAGATGCATATAGGAACAACAGCCCTGTGTGTGTAGTTGCTTGTTTTAAGGCAAAATTATGCACTTATTGACTGATTTAGTGATGTCAAACATGCCTATGATTGCTTCATATTAAGAAAAAAATTAATGCAAAATGAGGACACAAAAGTCAGTGGGGCACAAATAGTTTTGTGATTCAATCAAAGCTTCAGGAATGGGTGACATTCTCCTTACCTGGTCTGAGATTTCAGGAAACCTCCAGAATGTATTTTTTAGGAAGGCAGAAGATTCAGTTGGGCACAAATAGGCTTGTGACTTAATCAAACCTTTTCTTACCTGGTCTGAGTTTTCAGGGAACCTCCAGTATTTGTCCTTACAGCTGCTACATGTGGCTGTATCTGTGGTGTTCTTACATGGGCACTGCCCTGTGGTCTGGTCACACAGGTCCACACTGTCCTGTGTTCCCAATATGTTACAGCTGCAGTCTGAGGAATAAATAATGTCAGTACTGTCAGCTGCCACACGTGGCTGTGTCTGTGGTATCCTTACATGGACACTGCCCTGTGGTCTGGTCACACAGGTCCACACTGTCCTGGGTTCATAGTGTGTTACAGCTACAGTCTGGGGAAGTTTTAAGTAAGAGAAAATCATTCTTTGTTTTGGTACATTTTGCACATTGCACACGGCATGTTTGTACTGAAGAGGACAAGCTGCATATATTTTTCACTTCAGACAGATTTGTCTTTTTGTCAGATTTATCTCAAACCTACTCTTTTTGATAACTCAAGGTGTCTATGAAAGGCTTTTATCATGTGATCATTGCAGTTGCTATGTTTAAAATGCAGAGTATTGAGAATATAAAACATTACATATGGCAGAAGGCACCAAGGCTCAAGGCAAAAGAAGATACATTCAATTGAATGTGTATTCAGATTCTGGAGCTCTCAAGGTAGCATTTTCTCATCTAACATTTGAACTAGGAACAGTAACATTCAGTATACATATAGGACATGAAAATTAATATCATACTGCTATTTGTCTATATTGCCTTGGTTATGTATAAAACTTGCCAAAAACACTGCTTAAGGGATAAATCCTACTTTTGCATTCCCCAGGAAAATCCTCCAAGAGGAGTCCGTACGTCCCTGTTGCACACTGGTCACAGTGGAGCCCTGTCACCCCCGCTTTGCAGTGGCACTGTCCGGTCAGCGGGTCACATGACGTGTCGTTGTCCCGGACACCCAGAGGTTCGCAGCTGCAAGCTGGGAAAGGGCAAAAAACATTGACAATCTTACACTGTACAAAGAGAAGCATGCTGTAAATAATAGCAAGGAAACTATGTTTAACTATCTTAGCATGAAAGTTCATCTGTGTTGGTAAATGACAGTGGTGTTGGTTAAGTAAAGTTAAGTCTTTTTCCACAATGTTACTGTTAGTTAGTAAATTTGACTTGAAACTTGCTGTTGTGTAGGCCCCTTAATTGAACTTGCTCCACAAATTCATAAAACGTAGTGAATTCAATAAACATTGTCCAGATTTTTCTAACAAAAACCCAATATCATTTTAGGCCCAAAAGGGCACTACACAATAGGAAATTTCAACGATCATAATCATTGTATACTACAAACTTAAGTTACTGTTGCTTATTTTTAAGTTTTCAAACAAGTGTCTAGTCTTATATCTAACCAACAAACAGCCATAATATCATTAACAAATCCAAAATTTTTTTCCTCAAAATCAAAGTGACATAAATTCTTCCTACCTATGCAGATGCCTGAATGGTTGACAGGTAGTGAGCTGTTGGGGAAGAATCCTGTTTGACAGTCGGAACAGTTCACGCCCGTCGTGTTGTGTTGGCAATCCTGACACACGCCATGGCCGACGGTGGCGTTATACACACAGCTGTCCGCATGGTCGTTACAGTTACATTCTGGAGGGAAAAGCAGAATGGTTGAATCCGGGTTTTGACGTTGCAATACAGACAGGCTGACAGTGTGATGTATATAGTGTGCATTGCTCTGGTTGTGCTTCATTGAAAACTATCAATAAGTAGGCTTAAGCAATTTAATTTGTTGGAGCTTGGATTTCTTAAATATTGACTGAAATGTTGACTGGAAAAACAACATAAAGCTTGAGGACCAGATTTAAGCCCTGGTAAGCTCAGTTTTATGGCATGAATACTTTTTTCAATGCAACAATAATTGTAGTTAGCTATCTTAAAGGAAAGTTGAAGGAGCCACCTATAATAGTATATAAAACATATATAAAAACAAGTTGGCCATGCACCTGTAACAGATGGTTATAGGGGAAGTGCCCATTTCCATTTCTGTAGCCCTTGGGCCACACATTTGTGCAAGCCACTACAGCATGGGGCTAGTCTGCTGGTTGTGATGTGTGCAACATAAAACATACAGAAAATAAAGAGACAGACAGAGAGAGCAAGGAAGGAAAGCAGGCAGGAAGGTAAGTATGTAGAAAGGAAGGAAATATAAAAATATATATTTCTGCTCACTCTGACACTCGTTTGCAGTCCCCCCTGGTGGTGGTAGGTAGGACCCCCGCATCCATGGCCTGTTGTTGTAGAGCGGGAGGCACCGCTCACAGTTGGGCCCGGCCGTGTTGTGTTGGCACTCACACACCGTGCCGTTCTCCTTACAGTAAATCCCATGCAGATTGCAGTAACAGCTACAAAGTATAGACAAATGATTTCAGAGCAAAAAGATATAAAACACGCTTAACATATATTGCATAAAGCGGACAGCTTTTCTCATCCATAATTTCACATTACACAGCCTTGTGTTTTACACCTAGATTTTGTAGTGTCATTTGTTTATTTTGTGTTTCTCTTTTATTGTATTCTAACAGTTGTAGCTTTACAACGATCTACAAAAACAAAATAATGTAACATCTGAAAAGCATGGATAAAGGTTTTCAGGGGAAGAAAAGTTTTTAAACAAGTTTTATATACATTATGCAAAGTGGCTTGGACTTGGGGACAGTAAGAGTTCCATTTTTTTTTTCAAAATCAATTTGCATGGATACACATCCATTCTCCTGACAGTTGCAATTGGGTCATTCACGTTGGCTACAGTAACATCTGTTGTATAGGATTTTGAAGGGTCAGGTTTTCTATTGTTTAAGCTTTGTATCTCTATTCTTTCTTTAGTACCCTATGAGAAACGGAGGTAATGCTTTTCGGAGGAGCACAAAAAGTACATTGATTGTATGTGTCCAGCTAAAGCTATCATTTGACTGTCTGTGTGTCTGTCTGTGTGTCTGTGTCAGTTGTGTTGTTTTATACTTCATTATTTACACTCTTTTCTGTCAAAATCTATTAACCCTTTGTTAACCTACCTTGCTGCAAGTTTTATATCAGAGACCGTGTAGTAGTACTGAAGCTTTGACAACAGATCTGAGGAGACCTCCTCCCCGTCTGTGGCCGGATAGAGCAACTGAATTCTCAAGTCCGTGAAGACAAAAAGTTCCCGAAAGGCGTCATTCTCGAACTGCTCTAAAATCCCCACAGGGCCCAAGTTTCTGTTTAGCTGCGTCAACTTCTCGAAGGCGACAGTTTGGTCCCGCCACTCCCCTACAATAGGTAGTGCGTCACTGTCTTCACTTGTACAGGTAATCTCCGCGGCACTGTCCAGTGAAACTGCACTCTGTTCCTGGTCTTCCAAGTCAAAAGCCTCGCGGCAGTTGTAGGCGTAGTACTGCATAGGATGCCAGGTTTGCCCATTGTCAAGAGATTTCTCGATTACCATTTCGCGCGGACGGGCTGTTGGCATGGCGACCTCAATATCGTTGCGGAGTTCGTGGAGAGTAGTAAATGAGAGGGTGATGTTTATATGTAGGGGTGTGGGGTACAGGAGCCAGCTGATAGACTGCCAATAGCTCTCTTGGTCCTCATCATACATGAAACGGGGATGCCTGTCATTCAAGGAGCATTCCAGCTTCTCAGAGTCTAGAGAATCCTGCAAGAGAAGAAAAAAATGTGTATAAGTGTTGGATGAAGTAAAGGAAACATTCTTTTTTGTCAAAGCCAGGTAATCCCATTCATGGAAAAGACAATAAGGTAGTCTTCACAAAGTTTTAACAAAATTCACATGTAGAATTTCATTCATTAGATGTGGAGGATCAATGTACAAGTTGCATGAACAGGAATGGATAATCAATATATTTCAAAAATTGATTCAGAATACAGATCTTCCTATTTTAAGAGTTTTCGTCATCTTGTATGAGTTAGGTAAAATTATAATCATGTAAGAAAGTGAATTAAGAACACTAATGTAGAAAATGAATGTAGAAGGAATTAGTCTGACTTTGAGTTCAGATAATCGGAATTAAAAAATACACAATCTACATAAATTCTAACAAAATACTTATAGGAAAAATGGAAATCTTACGGATTCCTTTCACGTGCAAGCATGCAAAAATAGGAGAAATGCAAAGAAATTAGCAGGTATGGAACAAATGGATAATAACTGTACAAGTAACGTACAAGCTGATCAATTTATTCTTAGACTGAAATGTAAATTGGTTGGTATCTTTATAAAATGTTTACTGCAACATTTCAATACAATCAACTGCGAACACAATTTTTTTCATTTCTGTGCTGATTAATTTTTGGTAAAGAGCTTCAAGTTTAGGAATTTCAAAGAGCTTAGCACTTGACAGAAAGGTGAAACATCTCCTCAACTGTCAGCAAAATATTTCTCCTCAGACAGGGCTCGAAATACTGGGTGCATGTGCACCCAGGTGCACCCAAAATTGTAACTGTGCACCCAATTTTTTTCAGTGGGTGCACAGGGTGCACCCAAATATTCTCTTAAGTTTATGTATGGAAAGATATCGAATATACTAGTATACATCATATTCTTGACATCTAAGTGTTAGAAAGATAATAAAAAAGTCTGTCATGTTACTTGTTTAAGAAGTTGATAGCTTATTATAACTAATTATAAGTTTTGTTATTAGGTTTTTTTTACATTCTACTTAAATTTAAGTGGTGCACCCAACACCCAATCTTTTAAGCTGGGTGCACCAGTGCACCTAATCCCAAAAATGAATTTCGAGCCCTGCCTTAGCTTTATGATGATTAACAACATGGGTGTAACTGGCTGCATTGGGAAGGTCGAAGTTCGCTTGACCCGATAAATTATGTTGACTTGTTGCTCAGTGAGTCGTACTTCAGGTAATGGATTGTTGGACAACATTCCGATTAAACTAAGTTTCTGGTTAACTTGTTCTGCTTGCCTATACTTGTATACAACAGTCAATGTAAACTGCAAGGGCTATGAGGGCTGCTGAGGCATTCATACACTAATACAAGTTTTAAAGACTGGGACTGTCACAAGTTATCATGGCATTTAAAGAACAGGGATTGATTGGCAGATTTCCAAACTTGGAACTTTTTTTATTATAACTACATGGAACAGTGCTCGAAATACCCACTTGCCCACTTGCAAATGCAACCTGATTTTGCTTGGCGCAACTTAATTTTCAACCCAGGTTGCACACTCCGCAACCTGAAATTTTGCAGTTGGAACAGTACTTTTCTTCCCCCCTACATGCATACAAGCTTGTGTATCTATTTTTATAACATGAAACATATTACTAGTACGTAGTTACAAGTAACTGAAAGAAAAGATAATGGATAAGTAGCTGATTTGAAGAAAGTAACAACTTGGAAGTGGGGCAACCTGAAATGTTGATGACGCAACCTGGCTTTTGACTCAAGTTACGGCTTGGGCAACCTGATTTAAAAAAATATTTCGGGCACTGTGGAAGATGACAGATCAATGAGATAATCAAAAGTTCAGAGTGTACTTAAATTACCCGACAGTATAACTATAAGCATTGACTCTGAACCTTGTTCAGGTCAGGTACCATTTATTGATGACAATTTATTTTTGTAAACAACAGCGCATAGTTTCACACACTCTTAGATAACCTTTGGATGTTGAACGCTGCCGCATAGTACATATCTGGCTCTGCATGCAGTTTGTTAAATTATCAACCATTCGAGAGTTTCATTGTTGACAATATTTGTCATGAAATTGTTGATGTGAAACAGAAAAATAGGCAACTATTTGACCAGGTGTAAATTAAAGCAATCTATTTCTTCTACATTCGACATTGTCATGCACAACAAAATTTGTAGTTCCTGGGATTTTGTAAAAATACTGCTATAGTCAAACCTGTTGAATGATGACCAAAGCGACATCAATTTGAATTGTTGTTTCTCTGATATTTCATATATAATGTAAGCAAGAGGACATCATGAAAACAGAGGGTTACATCTGGCTCTGTTTACTCCCTTAAACTGTGCACAAAGAAACAGACTTTCCCTCTCAGACTCAGCTTTCATGTTGATATGTTGACCATTTTCTTTTCCATCCCAGAATAAAAAAAATTATATTGGCATGGCCTAAAGCTAATGTGTGGCTATTATGTCCACTGCTTGGTCCATTTCTTTATAGTTAATCTTTCTATTGAATTTTGTCTGCTGTGACATTTTTATGGACCTTCGAGTGCTCACTATAGACAAGTTTGATTGTTATATAGAAAGAACTTAAATGTATATGAAGCTCTCACCTGTGTGGCATAGTCATTGTACACCTGTCCGTTGATTTCACTCCCACAGGTGTATTCCGCAGGTGTGACCGTCAGGTCAAACGGGAGTTCTGATAGGTCAGACGCCGCGCCGAGACAGGCGTAGTAAACCGTCTCTCCGTCTAGCTCCTCCTCACACTTACTCGTCTCTAGGGCCAGGCACGGTTGCCATGGAAACAAGAGAACTAATATCCATATAAGGACGTGATCCATTGTCCTTGACTTCATTGTTCTTAGTAACTTCAGCCGAGGTCAGCACAAATGTTTGTCAATGACCTACACTTTTTTTTTTCCTTCTTTAAGAAGTTGGAAGATGGTTCTTGAACCAGTTATTCCATTGCTGTTGCAGAAATGTTGGTTTTTGAAGCTTCTGCTCTTTGATTAATTTAAGAAGCCCAATCCTTATTGTTGCAATATGGTCCAAATGTGGAGTTCAACTCCCAACTTGTCAACAGTTCAGGTGCAGTAACTGGATAGGGAAATATTGCAACATGTAAGAAAAAAATCATGTATTATCTATTGAGGGAGAATATGTTTTAATTAACTTTACATATAGGAAGTTGGTAGTATGATTAATCAGTTTGATCTCTGATTTCTAAACGTATTTCTTAAAATAATTTTTTCAAATTATATAATGCAGTGCATTTGTATGGTTGTCTGCATTTGGCCAGGTATAACTACTCAAACTATTGAAAAGCTAGTTTTTAATACTTGACCTGGTTGTGACCATAATATTCAAGCTATCACTATTCTCTGTAATTGACAGCAAAAGCTATTTACTGAGGGCTATGTGGACTGTGATTGTTGCAAAAATATTACCCAAGAATACCACCTAATATGTCCACACTGAATGATAGTGATCATCTTAAGTACAAACTGAGTAACAAAGTCACATACTTCCTGGTCCCGTATCTTCTTCCCTTGAAAGTTGAAGATCCTATCCAAGTTACTGCATGGATTCCTTGTGTATAGTTGCTCTCTCCCTCTCTCCCTCAGAATATTTGTTGCCAACAAGTTCTTGCTATCTTTCCATGGCCTATAATTATGTTAAGGGTAAAATGGAGATACCAACACACTTAAGCCATTTTGGAACAGTTTGACAGTATTAACAGATACCAGTTCGCATTTCCACAGTCCCGTAGGCAATCAATAAGCGCTGCACCTGTTCCCTGTCCCACGACCTACAACAGTGACTCACAAAACAACGGAGCACCAAAATCCTTTAAACGTTGAACAATCCACTGACACGGTATCCCATTCACCTCATTTTTAAAATGGCGTCTAAGATCAATAAATCGTTATAGAAAGCGGCGTCCCACGACCCCGCCCGTGCGCAAACAGTACATGTGGACTTAGCGAGTGGTACACATTGCTGGCAGCCAGGATACAATGGTACGGCACCGGTGGCGATCAGCTGATTGGCGGGAACTGGCACTGAAGGACCTAGGACAGGTTGGGAGAATCTTTCTTTCCCGCTCTTAACGTCCTTAAGAAGCTTCTTAACCCTCTTAAATCTTCTTAAGACGTTAAGAAACAATTTCGATACCTACATATCGAAGTTGCACCAATGACAAGCAGATAAACTTGACCAAAAGAGCCAAGAAAGAGTGAGGATTCGAAAGGTTCGCGCCAGGAGGGGTCATCAGGTGTAGGGTCAGAGGTGAAGGGTGAAGCACGAGGCATTGTGGGAAGGAAACATGGCAGCGCGGGTTGTTGCGGCGAGGTGTCGGAATATCTACGGTTTAAAGTGAGTTTTATCCGGAGTTTTGGTGTCTTTATGATTGTCGAATCAAGCTAAGGATAGACTTACTAATGTAGAGTCAGAATCATGGTTTCAAACACGAGAAACACAATGAAATTCATGAAAAACTTGGTTATTTCGTGAGTACCATGCCTGTCATAAATTCACTGCACATGTTTTTTGCATCATCACGTTGTTTTCTAAGGTTGCAGTTCCTCGAATTTCGTTTTGCTGTGGTGGACTGGTGGTAGATCGGGCTGGGGTATGAACTGACTCGAACCAGTTAATGGTTCAGCAAAATCATATGTCGAACGCCCATATGACTCATTATGAGTACAGCTGAAGTTATTAAGGTCACCGCCATGCACTGCTAAGCCAAGGCCACACGGAAATAGACTCAACCTTGAACTAGTTGAAGCTACCAACTCTTCTGTGCTGTGCAGGAGACTGCAGGGAGATCTTTTTAACAAGGCCCCTGTGACGTAAACAGAGCATTTGGGCATTTTATGTAAATCAAAACAATGGTCAAAAGGAGATCTGTTAAAAAGTTTAGGGTCTTCGTCTTGACTAGGGCTGGGTATCGGTACAGCGTACCGGTACAAAACCGGTTTTTCTTATTGGACCGGTCCAGAAAAACCGGACCTGAAAAAATTAGGTGGACCGGATGTTGGACCGATTAGAAAATTAACAGATTATTTCATAAGGCATTCACACGTTTTGGCACTTGTAGATGGAAGAAAATAACAAGAGTGAAGTAGAGTAGAGTTTATTGTAATTTCTACCAAGTTTTACAGCCAATCGTACAGGTGCAGTTAGCGCTGTAGGGTTTTAAAACGCCAGTATGAGTCTAATACTCCACCAAACAGATTTCTTTTTAGTGAAATGGACCATTGATATGAGTCATACTGAATCAGGTCCAGGTTCAGGTCCGGACCTGGACCTGATCCTCTGGACCTGAACCGGACCTGGACCTGAATTTTCTGTACCGGTACCCAGCCCTAGTCTTGACATATTACCCACTCCTATTGCTGCACTGTCGGATGTATGAAAGAGCTTATTGACCCACACACCTTTATTACTACTATATATAATTGCTACTATCATAATCATAATCAATCCCTATCTTCCCAATACTCACAGAAAGAAGCCCCATGGTCTGCGTAACTTCTGCAGCAGCGGTGACCCGGGGTCAGTTCCTCTCAGCCAACCGCTGCCCAGCCTTCCCGTCCCGCAGTACGCGACTGTTACCAACCAGACGTACGACACCAAGATCACGACCCTGGAGAACGGGTTAAAGGTCACATCAGAGAACAAGTTCGGCCAATTCTGTACAGTAGGAGGTATGGAATGCCTACGTTATGATTTGTCTTCTTCTACATTCATACATCTTCTTATTTATAACAATGGTATATTAACAATGAAATAAAAAAAACAATGACCCAATTTTTTTTTTCAAGTCCTTGTGGATTCCGGTTCCCGACATGAAGTTGCTTTTCCCAGCGGCATCTCACACTTTCTGGAGAAACTGGCTTTTAATGTAAGTTTAAAGGGTTTGTTTTTGTCTTTCATTATGATCTGAAAGGTCTTAGTTTATCACTGTACCTTAGAATTTAAATTGATTTGGTTTGGTTTTATTTGTATAAATCTGTGTCTGAAGCTTTGTTTTTGGGAAAACATTTTAATTGCTTTATGTCTATCATTATTGTCACAATGCAAAATGTTTGTCTTTTGACAGATAATGGAAAAATATACAAATGACCCTAGAGATTTGCCCTTTTTCCGTCGCTGTAACAAATAGCAATATTTTTTCCTTGGCTTAAAGCAAGTTAATTTCTGGTAAGGTTGTAAAAAGTTACTCCAAATCTCTGGTTGCAAGACTGTTGCAGTTTTTACGTGAAGCAGTTGTGTCATATAAGTGCAAAGCAAATCCTACAGTATCCATCTAAGGGCTCCTTTCAGATATTGACAGCCAGAGATGTAGTTTCCTTATTAGGTCCCCAAGTGCAGACCAACCATATAACATACCCTCTGACCCATCTCTGTCTGTCCCCAGTCTACAGCCAGGTTTGGTAACCGTGACGACATCCTGCAGCAGCTGGAGAAATATGGCGGCATCTGTGACTGTCAATCATCCAGGTGGGACATCACTCAATTCCTCTCTCTGTCAATCTCTCCAATCCCCTCTCTATCCTTCCCTCATTCTTTCTACTCACTCACTTCTCACTCTCTCCTCTTTCACTCTATTGCTCTCTCAACCCCTTTTCCCCCTGCCTCTTGACTTCTTCTTGCTCTCCATCTTTTACTATTGCTCTCTCATTATCCTTTCCCTGTCTTCCTGGCCTTCCGCCCTCTCTCTCCCTTGCTCACTTCTTCCCCCTCCTTTTTCCCTTTGTCTTCCTCCATTGAGTCTCTGTCAGTGAGTCCATTAAATGTTTGTTTGTTTGTTTGTTTATTAGGAATCTCCATTAGTTACATTGAACTATTCTTCCTGGAGTCCTCTCGAATAAAATACATAACAACAAATTATACAGATAATGTTGATCAGACAACTAGCATAAATCAATCATTAACATTCTTAACTATATCATATTATACTAAATAAATGTCATATCAAATAAATGAGTCTATGCTGCAACATATTTTAAATCAAATACTTGTACATGGAACCCTGGGCCTGATCCTGTTTCCTGTTACCCATCAGAGACACGATAATGTATGCAGTATCAGCAGACAGGAAAGAGGTGGATCCGGTCGTCAGTTTACTGTCTGATGTCGTCCTGAAACCTAACATCACAGAGTTAGAGGTGAAGTACTGTAAATGCATTTAAGTTCGCGGGGATTTAATTTCGCGGTAGCGGGAAAAAGGACTTTTCGCGGTGGATTTAATTTCGCGGTAACACCATAGACTACAGTCTAATACCATAATTGAAAAATGTTCGCGGTGGTTTTAAGTTCGCGGTGAAGTGGTCACCGCGAAAACCGCGAACATTAATCCACCGCGAACATTTCTGCATTTACAGTATGCTTTTTCTTCCATTAGATAGATGGAATTTTAGGCCTCAATGAAAAAGTTTTCATGACTTATACATCTTTAACATTGAAGAAAAAAAAACATCTATAGAACATGCCTACTATAATTACGTGAGAATATACATTTGTTATAATGTCTATGTCTTTTATGTCCATTCCAAATGTGCAAATATACACAGTCAAAACTAGTCAGGTAACCATCTCCAGTCACAAGCCTCATTAAAACAGCTGTCAATTTTTGCATAGTTAACCCTACCCTGTCCTCAGCAACTTTTTCCCCAAGTCCATAGATTAGAATGGTTACTGTATCTTGCAGAAAACTATATATTACGATTCTGTCTTAAGAACATCAACAGTTACTGTAAGCTTCTCCCAGGCCCTTCTGTTGGCAGCTAGATGGTGGATCAGTTTAGCGGTGATCTGGCCATAACTATAAGAACATGGCATGTGCATGTTTCTGGTAGAAAGATGTACAAAATGTATGCCTGTTATTTCAGATCGAGGACACGAGACGAGCGATCCAGTTTGAACTTGAGGACCTGAACATGAGACCTGACCCTGAACCTCTGCTGACAGAACTCATCCATGCTGTGAGTACACAATCATGTATCCTAACTAAGTCTTTATTTGTATAATGGCTATCATCCACTTGGCATAACGCACAAGTCTCTGTACTTAAGTGGTTGTAAACCTACATGCAGGATTCATACCCAGGGCTCGAAATAGTTTTCTATACATACCTGCACTGGTGCAGGTAACATTTAGAATTACCTGCACCAGACAAATTTTGCCTGCACCACTCTGAATTCAGGATGTATCATATTAAATTGTTCAGGAACCATTGCTATTATTTTTCTTAATACTTAATATGTGGTATCAGTCGATGCATGTAATAACAATCCATATACGCCAAAATCGTTGGATATTTATGTCTAAAATCCAGTACATGGACCAGTGCAGGTTAGGTGCAGGTAGACGTCAGAAATACCTGCACAGCTCCAATCTTACCTGCACTAACCTGCATGTGCGGGTGGTATTTCGAGCCCTGATACCTAATTTCCAAAAGCTGCTGTAGCCATAGTTCTTACCAGATGTATGTAAACTCTAGTATAAGATTGAAGTCTACTTCTAGAGAAAGCACCAGCCTCTTGCAGACAACATCCTCAAAATTGAGGAAATCAACAAGGTGACCTTGTTTAACTACCTACATTGTGTGTCTAGTGTCATATGTATGGTGCACCATCATACATAGTTTTTGTTGGTCCTCTTACAGGCTGCCTTCAGAGACAACACAGTGGGCCTACCCAAGCTCTGTCCACCAGACAACATCCTGCAGATCGACCAGTCCACCCTGTTTAACTACCTTTCCCTGCACTACACTTTTATTTTCCTGTCTTGTATCATTGGTGCACAACTTTACTGTTTTGTTCATCTTTTATACAGGCTGCCTTCATAGACAATTGAATGGTGTACAGTGCACCTTTTTTTGAACACTTTTTTTGCTCATCTCTTGTAGGCAGCCTTCAGAGACAACACAGTAGGCCTACCCAAACTCTGTCCGCCAGACATACTCCAGATAGACTAGTCAACCCTGTTTAACTTAACCTGTCCCTGCACTACACTTACATTTTTCTCTCTTGTATGGTGCACTTTTTTTACCATTTTGTTCATCTCTTATACAGGCTGCCTTCAGAGACAACACAGTAGGCCTCCCCAAACTCTGTCCACCGGACAACATCCTGCAGATAGACCAGGCCACACTGTTTAACTACCTGTCCCTAAAGTACATTTTACTCTCTTGTATGGTGTACTTTTTTACCATTTTGTTTATCTCTTATACAGGCTGCCTTCAGAGACAACACAGTAGGCTTGCCCAAGCTCTGTCCACCGGACAACATCCTGCAAATCGACCAGTCCACCCTGTTTAACTACCTGTCCCTAAAGTACATTTTACTCTCTTGTATGGTGCACTTTTTTACCATTTTGTTTATCTTTTATAGTCAGCCTTCAGAGACAACACAGTGGGCCTTCCCAAACTCTGTCCGCCAGACAACATCCTGCAAATCGACCAGTCCACCCTGTTTAACTACCTGTCCCTAAAGTACATTTTACTCTCTTGTATGATGCACTTTTTTACCATTTTGTTTATCTCTTATACAGGCTGCCTTCAGAGACAACACAGTAGGCTTGCCCAAGCTCTGTCCACCGGACAACATCCTGCAAATCGACCAGTCCACCCTGTTTAACTACCTATCCCTGCACTACGTCCCGTCCCGCATGGTCCTGGCGGGGGTTGGTGTTAAACACGAAGCTCTGGTCGAGGCAGCGAACAAGTACATTGTGGGGGGCAATGCATCGTGGGAAGGGCAGGGAAGATACCCTGTTAAGGCGGTGGATGAGTCCATTGCGCAGTACACAGGGGGGATGAGACAGGTCGGTGGTCTTTTTCTTTCATCACACCCATGGAGTTAAGGCCATGCCAATTTGATATGTTGGTTCTTGGATTTTTTTATGAAAGTGCTGAACATGAACATGAAAATTGAGAATGAGTGAAAGTCTGAGCCTTGGGACACGAAATTTCAGGGAGTAAAGATTGTCAGATGCAAGTTTTCCACCAAGTTTTCCTCTTAGCCCTCTCTTTTAATTTTGTTTGCTAGATCAATCAACTAAGAAACAAGAAAATAAAGTGGTATGGCCCAAGTATTACTGTTTGCTTTTCTGTCTGTCTTTTGTCTGTCATGTCTGTGTGTCTCTCCTAGAACTTTGCACTGTCAATTTTGCAGCTCCCTTCCTCTATGATCAAAGGAAAACAT
>NC_049986.1:23125097-23141710 GCF_000003815.2 Branchiostoma floridae | reverse complement strand
TTGCTGTGCTGAACATGATGATGGGAGGGGGGCGGGTCATTCTCCGCAGGGGGTCCTGGGAAGGGGCATGTACACACGGCTGTACCTTAATGTGCTCAACAGGTGAGAAGGCTTGCTACATCTTCATGCTAGAGTCAAATTACATGTAGTACATGCAAATGTTTTTTTATGTCAAAATACATATACAAAAAAAGAGTTCCTTATTAGATAGTTTTAACATTATGCTTAAAGACAGGTTTGACAAAATGTTTCTGTACGACAAATGCATCGACGGAGGTAGTACAATACACATTGCAAGTGTTACTCAAAGCACAGGATGATTTCAGATAGCACCTAATTCATGTACCTCCTGTAAGTGACTGAGAGGACAAATGCTTTCCTGACAACATGGTTAAACTGTGATTTCTCAAATTCAAATTTCAATGGAGCTAGAATGTTTCTGGATGTACAGTTCAGTTTGACTCTTCCATCTTGAGCTTTTAAACTGCCATTCTACCCCACAGGTACCATTGGATGTACAATGCCACAGCGTACCACCACAGCTATGAGGACACTGGTCTGTTCTGTATACATGCTAGTGCACACCCCACAGAGGTACGCAATACAAATGTTTTACATCCAAAATTTGTATCTTTTCCACTCTGCAATAGGCACTTCCATGTAGTTAGTACTTCTCTGCTGTCTTTTACACTCTTGAATAGGCACATAGTTCATATTTAAGATATGTGATAGATATTAGATATGTGTATTTAGGCGGTGAATGTGCTTACACCTACATTGTATAGCTTTTAAATTACTAACTTTCCCCAAAGTTGATTGCAATTGAAAACCAGTGGTATACAATGTATACTATGTAATTATAGCAAATGTTGTTTTAAGTACCTGACAGTGTGCATGTGATTTTGAACTTTTACAATGTTTTGGCCAATCACTATTTCTTTAACATCTGACCCCCAGGTTCGAGAACTGGTTGGTGTGTTAGTCCGAGAGTTTGTCCGAATGGCAGGGCCAGTGGGAGGGGTAAGTTCAAAGATGGTTTGTTTTGATTTATTTTCCCTTTCTTCTACCTTCTGCAAAGTCTACTTTGTGTCCAAATTGTCCTGTATAATAATAAAGGCCACTTCATGCTGTTGGATAGCAATAGAGAGGATGTCATGGTACTTAGACATTCAGGCAGTTTATAGACCCTTTGTTACTTTTCTGTTTGCTATCACCTTTTCTTTTATATAGATATATATCCTGTCCACATTATAGACTGTCATGTATGAATTTTACTCGAGATTGAGGCTGCAATGGCTAGGACAGGCAAGAATGCCTAGGGTAGGACTCAAACAGGAAGAAGGGAAGAGGGGGCAGAAAGCAATGACATGAAAAGAAAAATTGAGTGCTTGGGATCTTGCTGAGAGAGTTTGCTGTGGGCAGGAAACAAAATGAACGGACCATTTCAGACAAAAGATTGTGGAAGACAATGATGGCCTGCCTTAGTGTGAAGCATGGAAAAGCAGCTGTTATGTCAATGATGATGAATGCTGTACCCCCCTTCTCCCCAGGTTGAGTTGGCACGAGCCAAGACCCAGTTGCAGTCGATGCTGATGATGAATCTGGAAGCTCGACCAATCGTGTTTGAGGACATCGGCAGGCAGGTGCTGAACAACAGTGCCAGGAAGACTCCCCAGGAGTTCTGCAACATGATTGGTGGGTACAAGTAGTTCTGCAACATGATTGGTGGGTACAAGTAGTTCTGCAATGTGATTGGTGGGTACAAGTAGTTCTGCAATGTGATTGGTGGGTATAGCCACCACAAGTAGAGATCATCATAAGGTGATAGTAAGAGCATTTTGCAAGTATAAGACAAAGAAAATTTGTTTTTTTAGGACTTTTTCGCTTGTCATTGTATTTGACGTTCTGTAATGATTAGTTTTCTAAATTCCTGCAGAGAAGATAAACCAGCACAGTACTTTTGACAGAAATGACGTGGGGGTGTGTTCGTGTGTGCGTGCATGCGTGCGAAAAAAAACATGCTGAAACAAAGCCAGAGGATCAGGTTCATGCCACTGTGCACTCAGCTTTATGAAGTATTTTCGTTTTACTGATGAAGAAAGGTGGACTCCTTTCAAAACATCTATTAAAATTTTTAAAGTATCCAGAAGTAAAGAGTGAATCTTCTTCAATTTTAATGTATTCTGGATGAGTAACCTTCACAAACGTAAAAATGGTCATATTAGGTCTGTTTGCTCTTTATTTCTAAGAATCTAAAAAGCAAGGAAATCAATTGGCATGGCAATTCATTGAGATTTGTCCTCTGCTGTGTTGCACAGCTGCTGTTACTGATGAGCATGTGTTTGCGTGTGTCTGTTTCTATTCTCAATAAAAACTATACAATGTACAAAGGTGTGAAATTTGCCATCTATGTTTGCTGTGTTTAGTGATATTTAGGAATTGAAATTTATCCTCCACCTTGTTGCACAGCTGCTGTTACCAAGGAGGAGTTAGGCTAACACAGCACTTCTGTCTGACACAAAGTGGTTGTGCTTGTTTGTGTGTGTGTCTGTGCGTTCTCCAATTCTCAGTATGGCAATGCCATAAGATAAAAATGTTATTTTGTCTGTGGATCTAGAAGGGTCACAAAGTACTGTAGTACTGTATGTGTAAGGGGTTGAAAATGGGCATCTCTGATTGCCTTCTTCAGGCCACACCAATTTAATTTCTTGGTTCACGGATTCGCTCGCTCCTATTTTTTGGAAAAAAAAATAAAAATAAAAATTACCACTCAGCAAATTTTCACCATTAATGAAGCCATTCACCAACTTTCTGGTGTAGCAAATTGGCCTTTATATTATAAGCTCCTTAAAGTGTGGGTACAGGTGCTGTTACTGTACAATAATAGTGTTTTTGTACTTTTTTCAAGCTGAAAACTTTTCTTTATGTTTTGGATTAGCCGTTACCTTTACCCCAACCATTTTACAATTTTTATTTTTGTTTCGCCCTCTCGCTCCATATTTTTTATGAAAAAAATCCGTGAACCAAGAAATTAAATTGGTGTGGCCTCAGTGATAAAAAATGAAGGTTTGTCCTCTTCACTATTGCACAGCTGCTGTTACCGAGGAGGATATCCGGCGGGTAGCGCGACGGATGCTGGAGACCAAGCCGTCGGTCGCGGCGCTGGGAGACTTGCGACAGCTCCACTCTTACGAGGACATCCAGACAGGGCTGGCCAGCAGGGACGGACAGATGCCGAGACGCTTCACGCTGTTCCGGTAGCCATGGTGACGTCGCCATGGTTTCAGGACATTTAAGATAGTTCATAGACATGCTGTCTTACCTTTATGTTTCATACCTTTATGTTTCAAAGGTGCATCATACCTATATGTTTCCAGCAGGGCAAGGGACGGACAGATGACGCGGCGCTTCACGCTCTTCCGGTAGCCATGGTGACGTCGCCATGGTTTCAGGACATTTAAGATAGTTCATAGACATGCTGTCTAAGCTTTATGTTTCATAACAAAAGATGCATCATAACCATATGTCTCCAGCAGGGACGGTCAGAATTGCCGCGGGGCTTTACGCTGTTCCGGTAGCCATGGTGATGTTTCCATGGTTTTTGTGGACATTAAGGAAGTTTATAGACACTCTCTCTTACGTTTATGTTTCATACTGAAATGGTGCATCATACCCATTTGTCTCTGTACAAAGCGCACATATAGAAGAGCCCCAATGCCAAAAATGTGCATCGTACCTTTACATGTATTTGTCTTGTTACCAAGCTCATATACTTGAAGTGCCCCCTACCCCCATGCTTCTGCACATACATGAGTTTCCTTTTCCTTGAGATTTTATTTAAGACATAAGAAGAAAAAAACAATGTTATTGGGTCACTTTTGGGTGAACATATGCGGATAAAGTGTCTCCCACCGTCAAGCACACTTTTATTGTATTGCTAGTCACATCTTACATGACAAAAAATGCACAATCTTTGTAAAACCAAATACTTTATAAGACAAATTCTTCTACGATAGGTGAAGACGAATTAGTGAAATGAACAAGCAATAGTGGTATTGAATAAATTCTCCAGTTCTGAGATTTATTGAATCAGATAAGACAAAATGATACAGTTTTTAAGACTTTATATCCGTACACAAAATAAAGCGCTTACCAACAAGCTTTCGATCAGTCCTCTGATCCTTCTCAAGTTGTAATGACCCAAAACCTAAGTCGCACTTCCGGAACGGAAGTGTGACGTCAGTAAAGGGTCAAAGGTGCTTGGCAATCGGTATCGGCCCCCGTCTCTGTTGAGGGAAGGTTGGTGGGCTCTGATGTAGATACTCTTTCACTCCCCGGAGAAAGTAATCCTGTTCGGAATCAAGTACCTTCACCTTGTCGAAATCCACAGAGTGTCCCGGAGATTCTATACGGATGTGTTGCGACGCCTCCGATGTTTTAACTGAACTGGGCCGTCTATGCTCTAGAAACCTAGTTCTGAGAGCACGGCTAGTTTGACCCTTTACTGACGTCACACTTCCGTTCCGGAAGTGCGACTTAGGTTTTGGGTCATTACAACTTGAGAAGGATCAGAGGACTGATCGAAAGCTTGTTGGTAAGCGCTTTATTTTGTGTACGGATATAAAGTCTTAAAAACTGTATCATTATGTTAACTACCGTCACAGATGAACTTACATTCAGATAAGACAAGTAATGCTTGGGTCGTGGAAAAACGTGTGCACGTTGTCTCTAAATGTTGTATTTGCTTAACTCACGTCAGTGTCAACTGGTTTGTATTGTAAAGTTTTATAAGTCATTTTTATGGTATGCTGAATATGTCAGCTTGTCTGACCCTAGTGTACTTTATGTTTATTATTTGGTATACAGTGTAAGGGAGAACTGATATTGAAGTAACTAGTTAGTAACTTTATCTTCAAAGAATGAATAAAGATGTTGGTCTCATTTACTTTTGGTCTGTGCTGTTTTTATTTTTAAAAAGCTACTAACTTTAGGATTATAAACTGCAAAAAAGGTTGACATGTTTAATTCGTATCAATGACGAGTTTAGATAGTCACCAGGCTGAAATTTGTTGCTTAATATGAATATCTTTTCATTGATATTTTAAAGGAAATAAGTGAAGAAATGCACTGTTTTAAGTGTTGGCCACTCCAAAGTAAAACATAATAAGTAAAAGTATTAATTTGTCTACATTGCAATCATGTTTGGGCAGAATTGTTCGTTAGAAAAAAAGAAATTTACATGACGTGTGACTGTAAAAATTAGACTTTGAATAACACACATTTCGTATAGCGCTCACTGGAAGTACCAGAAGGGCATGATATCGAAATTCTAGTAACAGTATAAATCGGATCGTTTCTGTATGGCAAAGTAACGTTTTACCAATAGTCTCTTCAATTGATATCGTTAAGTATTATTTGCACTTTGCAAAGTGATTTTGGTGCGTTTTAGTAGCTCTTGCTACTTTTTTGCGGTTTCTGCAATTCGCTACGCGCTGGACAGGTATAACGGTGACTTTCCACCGTGCGCCACCAAAAAGCGCTGCCCTGCGACTGCGCTCTGTACTGCCTAACTGCCGCCCCTGATCAGCGCGCAAATTCTCCCTTACCGCCGGGTTATCCTTTAAACCCGGTATTGGACTCAAGAGTCACAAGTGTCCACTTTGGGAGAAACACGACCTTTGTACCGCCCGGAAATCCGCTACAAACACCAGAACACGCAAAAAATATCCTCAAACGACCGTTCCCCAACTTACGATCTTAATTTGACTGAACCGTTCTGCCTTTATGAAGAAACAGTTATCGCCCGTTGCTATGGAAACTACACGCTAACGGAGTGTCGTCTGCTACAGCTGACGACAGGACGTTATTGAGGTAAGTGTAGGTAGTTTTACAGGCCCAGCCGATCTCTATACACCTGTCGTTATGTATGAGTAAGAGGCGTATCCGTTAAACAGGTGGCCGTATAAACAGCAAACGGAGCGATCCAAAAGGCTTGAAACACAAAGGCAAGTGTATTAACAGCTTTTCGCTATTGTTGGAACAAAAGATGATCAAAATTGTTGAATTGCTCCATTCCGAAATATTTTTGAAACGTTGCCGAAACTTTTACTTAGTAGCGGGTTCTTTTGTAGTTTCGGCCATTTCGGCACTTTGTTTGCCAACGGTCTGGTTGAATAGAGCTGCTCAGTTAGCACCGGGCAATTTTATTATCAACTCCTAAATTATAAAGTACGGGACAACTTGTACATAGGGGCGTAATGTTTGCTCGATGTCAGTTTTTGTGTACGAAGTTCGCCAGGCCGCCTGAAAGTTGGGCGCCCTGTAGGTGAATGCGATCTGTGTACGTTGTAGCGGTGTTTCTTTGAACTTCGCCGAAAGGCCGTGGGTTCTTTCCTTCAGGATGTTTATTCTGTCGTTTGATCTACTCTTTTCACAGGTTCAGCTGCATTTTGAAAGGATTGGGACTATAACAATGAACTTTCGGAAATATTGGAAAGAACTATAAGGTCAGTAGGTCAATGAAATATTCCTGCAGTTTTTAGGACTTCAATGTGAATTTCTACTAAGTTATGTTACTCTACGTAATTCAGACATTCTGAATCATACTTTATATCAGGGGTGAACGTTGTCACTGATTAAAAGGCTGGAAATATGCAAATAACCTCGTCCGTAACCAGCAGTGAACTTAAAATGCGATGCTCTGGACCTTAATAACAAGTCTTCCTGATAGGAGTTGGGAAAATAAGAACCGAGCAGATGTTTGGAAGAAGATCGCATTGTCCTTGTACTAAAATTTTTCTGAAACGCACATCACACTGTTCGGATTTTTTGCCAACATCTGCTTGTAGATTAGGCCACATCCACTGGATTTGTTGGTTTTCTGACAGTTTTATACAAGGGTTTAAAAAGATGACATCATGAAAACAGAATGCTTGCAAGAAAGTTGCTGGCATTTGCCTCTGTTTGCTCCCTGGAACTGTGTGCACCAGGGTCAAGGCTTTCCTTTCAGAATCCGTTTTTATTTTGACATTCCGATTCAAAATGATTATTTTCTTTAATCCGAGGACCAAGGAATTTTATTTGAGTGGCCTTTTAGAGATGCCATCATATAGGTGTCTCTGTGTTGTTCTAAAAGCAGCTGTAGCACACCTTAATTGTTCAGGGTTTTCTAAAAGCAAAGTGAACAAAGAGCAGTTGGGACATTTTGCTTTCAGAGACTTTCAATTGAGACTTTAGGAAGGCTAAGGAATTAAATTGGTGTGGCTTAATCCAAGAACTAGAGAACTACATTGGTGCGGCCTCTGAAATGTTGTAGATGTCCCTGACAGTGTGTTGTTGTAACTGCAGCTGTAGCACACCTTAATTGTTCAGGGTTTTCTAAAAGCAAACTTGAACAAAGAGCAGTTGGGACATGTTGCTGAAGGACTAACTAATGATGTTGCCTAATTCAAGAACTAGGGAACTACATTAGAGTGGCCTCAGAATTGTCATAGATGTCCCTGCGTTGTTGTAAGAGCAGCTGTAGCACACCTTAATTGTTCAGGGTTTTCTAAAAGCAAAGTGAACAAAGAGCAGTTGGGACATTTTGCTGGAGGGGTTTCCAGCTGGTCCCTCGAGGATTCATCCTGGGCCCTGACACAAAAAATCCATTATGGTGACAACAAAAGCACTTATCAAACCCTTTTCATGCCGCAATGTGTACATCAACAATTCCTGTGGTGATGACATTACATATACTAAAGGGTGGTAGTTGCTTTTATTTGTGAAAGCAAGCCTTTCAGACATTTCCATGAGGGAAAAGAAGCAGTTTTTGCAGGAGACGTAAATTTCTATGGCCATGACCAACTGAGTAATTGTTCAATCATATATTATAATTCCTTTTCAAGCAAGTGAACGCTACATGTACATTATGTATGTATGGCAAGGGCTAGAATTATTATTGAGTGTTAAGCTGGTGTGTTTATGATATAAAATGTACAATGTACAAAATTGTATGTACACTGTCTCACAATCTGGTAATGTCTTGTCCAATACAGATTTAACAAAGTTAATTGCTATTGATAGCATTACTAATAGAACATCATTCTGTGCATGCAGCTGTCACATTTATGATACCTTCTTTATGACAATGTATACTGTGTTGATTTCAAAATTGTAAATATTCTTAAAAGACCTATATTGAGTATAACATTTCCACTATGTAGTATATCAACAAGTTAATTACTCGAATGTTGTTCCCTTTTCAGCTAAACTTGCATGACTACATCTAAGATCAGCCTGACTGTGATTCTCCAGATTTCCCATCCAAGATGGAACTGAGGACAATGCCAAGACACAGAAATTTGTGGGCACTTTGCAACAATTTTAGAACTATGACCTTTTTCGTCATCTTCGTTGTTTGCGTTCTAAACGTTAAAAGTACATTTGCACAGCAGTGCGGGGATGTTAAAGGATGCTATCCTCCATTTGTGGACCTCCTGCCAGATTTGAACTCCGCAGAACAGTTTGTCAGTAGATCTCTGAATGCCAGTTCGACTTGCGGAGACCCTCCATCGCAATATGAAACAACAAACTTCATACAGAGAACGACAGAGATATGTAACGCCTCGGATCCAAACCTCGCGCATCCCGTTCGCTACGTACAAGACAGTTTTATCGAAACAGTCGAGATATTAGGACAGAACTATTCTGACGTGAGACCCAACCTTAACACCTGGTGGCAGTCAGAAAATGGTGACACTAACGTGACATTGACCCTCAGCCTACAGGACCAGTTTTTGTTCCAGAGCATGCTGGTGTCGTTTAAAAGTAAGAAACCACAGAGTATGATTGTGGAGGCCAGAAATGCAGACAACGTGTCTTCTAGTAGAGACTTTTGGTATCCCTTGCAGTATTTTGCGAAAGATTGCTCGCTGAGTTTTCCTGATGTGCCAACGACGGTTGACGATCAGGACTTATCTGTTCCTTTTTGTGAAGTGCTGGACGAGTCGACTGCAGACGTACAAGAACAGGAACTGGTAAGATTAAAAAGTTTGTTTTGTTGTTTGCTTCAGATTAGGTAATGCATTTTGCACTGACTGCTTCTTATATTCTGCAGTTGCAGTATAAGACCGCACCAATTTAATATGTTGGTTCTCGATTTTAGAAAATGTTGCTAGATTGAAATATCAAGAAGAAACAGAGTCTGGGTGGAAGTCAGGGCCTTGGTGCACATGGTTTCATTGGAGTGAACAGAGTCAGATGCAAGTTTTCCCACTTGGCCCTTTGTTTTCACCATCCTCTTGCTAGAATTTTAGTATGTCAAATTGTCAGAGAACCATTAGGAATTAAATTGGTGTGGCCTAACTATTGATGTTCTTTGTGCCCTTGTACTTTGATCTACATGTAGAGGCAACTATTGATTTGGATTTTATCATAGTTGATGTTGACCAACGGAGGCAATATGATATTGATTTGTTAGAATCTGCTCTGTTAGGTTATGAGAAAGATGTCAGCTGCCATTGTGGCTGACTAAGTCAGTCACTGCCAATATTATACAAATGCCATAGACTTTTGTATGTTTACATTTTCATACTAGATTGTGCCTAGGTGTACAACAGCTTCAGCTCTTTGTCTGCCAGCTCGGCCTAATCTGTAACCCTTACCTATTAGCCCTGGCCAAATTGTGTTTGGCCGAGTTGACTGTGGTGTTGGGCCAAGTTGAGTAGGCCAAATCATTCTAAATTACCATGTACATCCTACTTTGCTGTACTTTAGTCCACACCAATTTGATTTGCTGGTTTTCAGATTTTAAAAACTTTAAGTTAACATGATAAAAGCATCAAACTTGAATATGACTGTATTCACATCATACAGCTGAGTGGACCAAGGCATAAACTGGGTCTGCGGGCTTTGTTTTCATTATGTTTTTCGAGTTAAGAATTTTTCTCTAAAATCCAAGTCAAAAAAAAATTTAAAAAAAAAAGCAAAAAAATTAAATTGGAGTGGCCTTAATGAATTCTACTCTTTTCAGACTATTTACATTAAAAATATTTTCCCTGGTCCCCATCTCCCCCCATACCCAGGTGCTGTACAACCCCTCCCAGGAGTACTTTGATGCGTTCTACTCAGACGAGTCCCTGTACAGACACTACATGCTGACCGACGTGCGCCTGCTGATGCTGTTGCCTGGCAACACGGCCGACTTCTTCGCTGTGTCCGACTGGGAGGTCAAGGGTCAATGTTCCTGCTTTGGGCATGCAGCAGAGTGTACAGGAGAGGTAATATGCGTACAGTTATTACTTCGCCATTGTGAGTGTGTGTGTGTGTGTGTGTGTGTGTGTGTGTCAGTGTGTGTGTCTGTCCAGAGTGTGTTGGTCTTGTGTCTCGTCTTTCTTTGGTACAAATATGTTGTCTGTTATTACTTTAACATTGAGTAGAAACATTTTCTGTGAGTGGGTGTGCGGGTGTGTATGTGTCACAGTGCTTTTAGGAGTGTGTGTATGTGTGTCTTAATATGTGTGTTTGTAGTTGTGTGTGTTAATCATTTTGTGAGTGTGTGCATGTGTGCGTGGGTTGTTGTGTCTGTGTGTGTGTGTGTGCCTGCACATGCATGCATGTGTATGACAATATTAGTCTATGTATGCATGTATGTCCATTCTAAGCTTGGTTCCTGTACATCACAAAGTAGTATGGATTTTGTCAGGATTAAAAGCCTATCATTTCTTATTTTAAGTTTTCTTACCTTTATCAATCATTTTCTACGTGGTTAAAATGGTCTCTTTAAGACCAGTGTTGAAGGCATGAAGTCTACAGTGTTCTGAGTTCTGTGTTATCACAATGTTTAAGTGTAAAACCAATTGACTGTTATCTTTCTCCAGAATGAGAATGTGTGCGAGTGTGCCCACCACACCCGGGGAGTGAACTGTGAGGAGTGCCTACCCCTGTACAACAACAGGCCCTGGAGGATGGGCACTCCTGATCAAGCCAATGTCTGTGAAGGTAAGAAAACAATACAGTATGAGGCTTAAAAAGACTACAAACTATAAGTGCCAATAAACCAATGGTTTACCAGCATTTGTTGGTTACTGAGTTAATTTTTGTGATTTTAGAAGTTTTGTGAAAGGACTGTATTTTTTAGGAAAGGTCTCTTCTGATCTATTCTGGTGACCTATTTTCTTTAATAATAAAAGTGTCCTGAAAGTTGTGTTTTTTGTCCTTAGATTGGTCTTTAGTGACATTATATAACATCATGATGCAAAAATGATCCTTCCTATTTTTTCATTTCCCAATCCAGACTGTAGCTGCCATGGTCATGCCAGCAGTTACTATGATGTTGAGAAGCCAGGGTATGGAGTCTGTGAGAACTGTACCTACATGTGAATGTACAATGTATATGTTAAACAGTGCAGTTCCTTTCCTTAAATTCTTTCTTTCATTCCCCCCTTCCCAATCCAGACTGTGGCTGCCATGGCCATGCTAGCAGCTGTTACTATGATGCTGGGAAGGGGTATGGAGTCTGTTCGAACTGTACCAACATTATGTTAAACAGTGCAGTTCCTTTCCTTAAATTCTTTCTTTCATTCCCTCCTTCCCAATCCAGACTGTGGCTGCCATGGCCACGCTAACAGCTGCTACTTAGATGATTCTGAGAAGGGTTACGGAGTGTGTGAGAACTGTACCTACGTGTACAATGTATATGTTAAACAGTGCAGTTCCATTCCTTAAATTCTTTCTTTCATTCCCTTCTTCCCATTCAGACTGTGGCTGCCATGGCAACGCTAGCAGCAGTGCTACTGAAATTATGGGTCTGTCAGAACGATGTGTCGAAAAGTAATTTGCATTTGGTCCTTTTAATATTCATTCTTTCATTTCCTCATTTCCCAATCCAGACTGTGGCTGCCATGGCCACGCCAGCAGCTGTTACTATGATACAGAGAAGCGGTACGGGGTCTGTGAGAACTGTACAGACAACACAGAGGGGGACAAATGTGACCAGTGCAGGCCTTTTCACTACCTCAGTATGGAGAGAACACAGGAGAGGGACACACTGGGAGGCGTGTGCAGAGGTAGGAACTGTTTGAGAAACCAATACTTTTTAATTTTTTGATACTGACCAAGATCAGCTTGCTCGTGATGTGGGGTTGCGGGTTGAGGACTTAGAGAACGCCATGGGGGACAGACACGTTTGGAAGCAGAGAGTGGACCTGGTCCGGGCAAGCAGCCCGCGATGATGATGATGAGTTTTGCAGAAGATTGATCAAAGAGTGTCAATGAAAAAAGTATGAATAGTAAGAGAAAGACTGCAATTTCAGTCTTAAACTGTTGGTATCAAACAATTAAGAGCTGGTGTGTTACGCCGAACGGCGGTTATACCGGCTATATAGATACAGATACAGATACAGAAGAGTCGGTATCAATGAACGCAATATTTGACACTCATATGTACTTTTAATGAATCAAATATTTTTATTATGATCGAAACTATTGTAAATCATATTTACTCCCAATCCATTGCATGATATTAGCACATCATTTTTTGAAGCATGTGATGGATATGAATTATGTGGTATGGTATCATATTGTCAAGGTTGTACCATGCTTGTACATTAAGAATCTTACGTACAACATTACGTACATGCACGCTACACTTTGACTTGTAAGATGAATGCGTGTCTTTTGGGTCACATCCTCAAAGACTGTTTCGCCGAATAATGGTTTGACTCACGACGGTTTTAGCTTTGTAAATAATACAAACCAGTTTATAGATCACCTTACATATAGGATATAGGTTATATGATAAAGCTGATTTGATTATTGCTGTTGATACGATCAATCTTTCACCTGTGAAAGTTTCACTAAAAGATCTAAAATTAGATATATTTATTATCAGCAATGTATGCAGTTTAACATTCTGTCCAAGCTTGTATATAGATTGACAATCATAAACATTTTTTCGTATGAGAGATATTGGCATGGGTAGTTATGGAGTTATTGTACAGGTTAGCATCTATGCAAACCTAAATTAGCCACCCATTTCTCTTACGTTATAGCACCCTTTTTAAAACAGGAGAATAGTTAAAAGGTCTTGCCACTGTTAAGTTCTCTCGATGAATAAATATTGTTATAGAAAAGTCCAAATCAAAGCTGGTAGAATCTACAGTAAAAGCAGCTAAGTGGAGCGATTCCTCCAACTGAAGAAAGTTCAACATAATTCAGTGCAATTTTATTGCAGTCTTTTCACCAGTGATAATATTTGGTTAGTCACAAAATACATATTAAGATAGTTTACCTAAAGATCACCTGACAAACTGATGGTCTCTTTCAGATATGCAGTAAAAATGTTCTATTTTACATTATTTACAGTCAAGGTGTTCAATAACATGCAATTTCTCTTAGCCATGACTGCAAGCAATGGATTCCATCCTTTTGTTTGTTTTTCCCAATTTCACCTTGCGTTTTCCTTCATCTGAGCCAAAAAACTGTTCAGTCATTTTAGAGGTATGTCTCGTCAAACTTGAACTTCCAGTCCATTCCAGTAGGTGGCGCTGCAATAAAGTTTGGGTACGTCGGACCCAGTAGAGTCTCCATCTGTGTCCCTTCCTGATGGCTCACTGCGCGGCGAAAGTACTCAACTTTTGGTTGCTGCGTACCGGGGAGTAGTGGTTCTTCCTGACTCTTCTGCCGACCCTTAGAGGTCCTCTGGCTCAGTTCACGCAGTTTCGGTAGACTTGTCTTAGACCGCGGTGGCGTCTTTTCGGGACTCAACAGAAAGAGGTTGGTCCTCTGACGCGTTGGTGTTATTTTGGTTATCTCGTGCAGTTGCGGGACTGTCATTTTCGCTGAAGGCGATGGAAGTAACTCACCGCTAACCGTGAAAACACTGGGAGGTGGACTGTGTCTCACTTTGCTTGGACTTTCTGTAGTTTCTCTGTTTCGTCCCCCTTCTTGGGGAGTAGGAGGAGGTAGATTCCTGCCCTGATCTAAACTGTCGAGGAAAGTTTTGAGTTGTGTTGCCCTTGGCGACATCGGCAGTGTCCTTTCGGCATCCTCCATTGGAATGTTTTGCGAAATCTCCAGAAGGATCGGAGGAACCTCCGTCACCTCGCTCTGCCGTACCAGGTGCCCCTTCTGTAAGGAAGTCTCCGGCAAGTGAGAAAGACTCTTAATATGCGGCCAGCTGTCTTCTTCATCTTTGTCAGAAGATTTTATTTTCCTTCTCTCTGAAGGAACAGCTTTTCTACTCCAAGCTTCACTCCCCATGACAGAAGACATGATGTAATTGTCGTTCTTTGCCTTTTGGGTTTTTGCACTGACTTCGATCTCATCTGTAGAGTCGCTAGATTTCTTACCAGGGTACAGCCCCATCTTAGTGGCCCCTGAAGATTTTCGGCGATGATGCCCTGAGATTGCAGGGCTTCTTGGAGATTTGACCGTTGCCGCAGTGACGTAAGGAGCAGGAACATAGGCCCTGCTACTCTCCGAAGTCGTCTTCCCATCATCGGTGGATCCGCTGCTTCTCGGACTGTCTAGCTGCAAGTGTAAGACGCTGTTTCTTATGTCATTGCTGTAGCTGTTTGCTGAACTTGCCATCACACTGCTGTCAACCAGCTTGATGTCTGTGTCTGTGATGCTTGCTTCACTGTGAGGTGGTGCTGATATCAGCACCGTGTGAATGTCCATAGAGGAACCTGAATAGAAGAATAGAAGAATTTATATGAATTGTAATAACTTTAAAGATAGTAAAGGAAGGCCTTCTCATAAGCAGAAGCTTTTGGCCACCCTTGCACTGTTCAGGTTTTCTTTTAAATTGTCATGTCCTTATTGTTTTTATTTTTAAAGTGCAAAATAAATAAACAAAAACAAAAAAACTAAACAATAAACAAACCTCTGTCTGTGGTACCTTGAACATCCATGGAAGAATCTCTCTCAGCGATTGCGACACCTTTAAGCTCCTGGCTGTCCGTGTCTGGACCAATGTCCCAGGGCGCCTCGATTCCAAACTTGTGTTCACCGTAAGTCGAAGAACCGTAGCTGTACAGACCCGTTTGGGACCCCTTCAGTATGAGGTGTTCCTCTGATTCGGTCCCAACCCCATCCCTGAGGTGGCACGTCGCGGCAAACATCCGATCCTTTCTGATCTGCCATGCCCTCTTCTGCTTACTGATGAACCAGCACAGATCGAAGGAGACTATTGCGATGAACACGCCTGCTGCCGCAGTCACGAGAATGAACCACCAACGGTACGTCCAGGCTGGCGTTACAACGTCCACCTCGATGTCGACGTAGTTGTACATTCCTGTTGATGGGATGACCGCCTCGCAGCGATAGGTCCCCGTGTCATTACTCCCAGCATTTGCCACACGTAGAACCCCTGTTGGTGTCTGCTCGTATTGTGGAGAGGATGTATCAAGTCTTTCTCCATCTTTGTACCAAATGACGGTTGGCCTGACACGATTCTGCGTGGTGACGACGCACACGATTTCACCTTCCTCGCCCTTCCTCAGGCTTTGTGAAAGTTTTGTGTCCTGCATGACAATTTCAGCAACAACATACAACCGTACAATCTTCTGATCGTTTCCATCCTCGCACACATACCTTCCTGCATCCCCTATTTCTACACCGTCTATCTTCAGGGTTGTGGTTCGAGCCGACAACTCCAAAACTTCAGAGTAAATCCTTCTGTTCCACCCGCTTTGGGCTGCAAGGATTTCAGCACCATGGACATACCACGTCGGTCGGGTCGTCCCGTTTGACCGGCAGCTCAGCAACAGTTTGGAACCCGTCGTCATGGTTACCGTCTCCCCCGGAGACACAAACAAATCTCCTCTTGCGGCAGGTAGAAAGAGGAAGGGTAAAAGGAGTACACATGTGGGAAAGTGTTTCAACGTCACAGTATTTCTTTGTTTTCCTGTTGCATCCATGTTGTAGCAGAGGAGTTGTTGAGCTGTCATTTGTTGGGATGTCCTCTTGCACTTACTAAAACATCCTGCATTACATAGAGTAAGGCAGACTGTTGTTCCTTCAGGCCATTGCTTTTAGTTTAGAAGAAGACGAATGCTTGTGGTTTGCCTGCATGTCTTGTCTGGTGGGCATAGAGTCAGCTCAAGTCACTAGGTCTGGCTGAAAGAAAAATGGTACAGTGCAGTTAATGATAATGTATCATGTGACTTTCAAAATAACGTTGACTGCCCTTTAGATTACACAATGGCTGGTTATGATAACACAGCTCGATGGCTTTGTGATTTAGTTTCCATTGTTTACACAATAGTACAAGGCATATTGCGTGTAGGCCACCTGAATTTTGTTTGTTGGTTCTAAGATTTGAACAAAATATTCAATATACTGAACTGGAATTTTTTGTCTTTTGATAGTCAAGCTGAAAACAGATCTGGAGTCAGAAGGAAAAGTCTGTACAATGGTTCACAAAGTGCTTGGTAGTGAATATAGTCAAGATCAAGTTTTTCTACAGTCCTCTGTGTTCATGATGCCCTCTTGCTAAGACTTTACTTTAAAATGTCCGACAACCAAAGGAATTCATTTCCTCAGTTCTTATACATTTATGACAAAAAGTTAAACATGGGGACAGATATAAACAGAGAGCAGGAAGGAAAATTTGAAGATGCCTAACTTGA
>NC_049986.1:23080024-23124997 GCF_000003815.2 Branchiostoma floridae | reverse complement strand
GACTTTCCTCAGTCCTTACTCTGTTGATCTTCTATTCCAGACTATTTTGATAAGTCCTAGAACCATTGAATCAAATTGGTTTGGCCTACGAATATTGGCCTTTATGGATAGGCCACACCAATTTAAATCGTTGGTTCTCAGATTTTTTAAAGTAAAAATGTAGTACTACTGTAGGCGGATATCATAAAATTAAAATTAACAGGCAGGGAGAAAAAACTTGACTATGACTGTATTTACTTCATGAAACTGAGTACACCAAGGCATAAACCTTTTCCTTGGGCTTTCATTGTTTTCATTTTGCTTCTCCAGTTATTGAGCATTTTTTCTAAACTCTGACAACCAACAAATCAAACTGGTGTGGCCTAAGGGCAGTGCCCTTACTGGTAAGTGGGGAGCAGGTGGTCGTGTTTTATGCTTCAATCAACCGTGAGCTCCACTGAAGCGGACCTAAAATGTCACCTACCTACAGTACCTGTGTGGAAGGACATTTCTCTAACGTCCCAGGGGTGCTTTCACAACTTCATCAAATATTTAGGACTGACATTTACCCAATGACAGGTGGAGAGGTCTTAGTTAATAGACATGAACTGAAAGGCCAGGCTCCTGTTTCACTTTGTTTCAGTAGGGAAAAAGTCATGTATATTGAGACACATGTTTAAGTATTGTATAAAACATACATTTTGCCTTGCACTGTCCAAGCAGAGGTTAGGGTTGGCTTGTTTTAGGCCTCTTTTTAATCGTGCATTTGTATCAGGCTTCCTGTTTAGTTAATTAAGAGTTGAACTGAAAGGCTATGATCCTGTTTCACTTTGCTACTGTGTAGAGAAAGTTTGGTGTTTTCAGAAACATGTTTTATAGCCTTACACTGTCCAAACAGAGGTTAGGCTTAAGCTTGTTTTATACCTCCTTTTACCCATGTGCATTGGTATCAGGCTTCCTGTTTAGTTGATACAGTTGGGCTGAAAGGCCAGGCTCCTGTTTCACTTTGTTTTAGTAAGTAAAATGTCTAGTATTTTGAGAAACATGTTTTTGTAATGTGCAAAACAAACATTTTGCACTCTCTAAGCAGAGGTTAGGTTTCAGCTCGATTTTACTAATAGGCATCTGTATTGGACTTTCTTTTTTTGTGAGATTTTCTTTTCGTTCTTGAAAACATGAAGCCTGATAAAGATACATGGTAACAATTAAGAGGTCTGAAACAACGCCTGGTACGTTGATGTATGTTAGACATCCAGGTAATAAGATACAATAAAAAGTAGTTACTCAAGCAACTGAATGTGGTTTTGGAAAAAGTCAGATGTTTCAACTACTATCCAGTAGTTTTTGTCAGTGACACTGAAGAGATTTTGTTGGGTTTAGCTCCTGTGATTCAAACAACAGGAGCTAATTAACTCATTTGAATCAACATAGTATTAAGTTGCCTTACCTTTTAAAAAAATTGTCTTCCACCATCTTTGCATATTGATTTGAGTTAGGATAAACCTGTTCTTTAACTAGATCTCCTTTACATATCAATTCCCAGCTAGGATGTATAAACCCTCTGCGACAAGATCTCTTCAGTGTCACTGACAAAAGCTACTGGATAGTAGTTGAAATGTCTGACTGTTTCCAAAACCATATCCAGTTGCTTGAGTAACTACTTTTTGGCAGAACTCCGAGCCTAACATCCACCTTGGGAGTATAGCCCTCTCAATGGGTTTGCTTGGAAGAAGCCAGCTGATTGTTAATGAGTTGGTTTTTCCAGTTAATGGACATGATTCATTATTGAAGAGATGTTGTCCTAGTTCTCCATGTCCTAAAGGACCTTTGTAGGGAGTGAGATTGATGATAGAGCCTGTCATAGTCTTAGTTTGGAGAGGTTTGGTGTGGTAAGGCCTAGAAAAAAAATTGTTTCCCGTTTACCAATGTCTCTCCCAAAAACCTGTTGCCCCTACCATTTTTTGGGTGGGAAGTGGAGTCAAATAGTTTCCAGTCAGAATTTTTAATCAATTTGCTTCATATTTAAGGAAATGGTGCTTGTCCTATCTAATAAAGAATAGATGTATCCACATATTTGTAACCATTATGCACACGATTCAAATTTGACATTGAAAATGTCCTCGTGCATTTCAGTTTTATTTTGTTAAACTGTATTTAGTCTGCATTGTATCACTAAGAGTTTGGCCAAACTGTCAAAAATATAGATACATGTAAATAAAGATATTCCCTGCCTACCGACCCTATTTAATTCGAGACTGAAACAGGAAACACAACCTTTTTTCCTACCTGACATGGTGCTGAAATGCCATCCATTGGCATAGGTCATAGAAATTTTTCTTGTGTGGTTGTTGGGCATCTTCATAAATAAACTTTAGGGTGAGGTCAAGATAAGGAGTAAGGAGAAGACTTGCAACTGACTGACATAGTACATTCCTTGCCTAAGGCTGTGTGCAAGGCTTTCCCCATGCATGCAGTTGCCACGGTTCATGTTCATTTTCCAATTGCCAAGAATACGAGAACCATCCAATTGAATTAATATGGCCTTATAAAAACTTTAGTGTGTATCTTACACCATACAATATTGGCACTTGTTCGATGAATTGGTGGGAAAAAGTTAGTGACTTAGATAATGAATGTTACAGTGGCAAATGAGATAGTCTGGAAGATTTATTTTGGGATTTTCCTAGACAGCCTTGAAGGGAATTGGAAGCTCCAATGTGGGGATTTCTCAAAGCAGGAAGATGAAGAGGGTAGACAATCATTTGTAACTTTTCCTTTTTTTTACCAAAATAAGGCCACGCCAATCTAATTTGATAGTTCTCAGATTTTCAAAGTGAAAACATAACAAGTGGATAACATGAAAGTGACGGTCAGGTAGGAAAACCTGAATATGATTGTATTTAGTTCATAAAAGTGAGTAGCCTGGGTACCATCCGATTTCTACCGGGGCTCCTTACAGCTCGCTACCATAAAAAAATTTGTTTAGGGTAGCGAGTGGTAAACCTGGTCCTCATGCTTTTTTCATTATGCTTTTTTTTCAGTTTATCCTTTTTTTTCTTCTAAGATCCAAAAACCAATTCTAAAATCCTAAAAGCAAAAAATTGAATTGGACCAGGTGTGGCCTTATGTTGTCAATGTGCCAACAGATAGATGGTGCTGTGATATAGCTGAGGGAGCAATGTGTAGTGGCATGGAATAAATGCATACATGTACATCTACTATCTCACATGAATATTATCACCCATCTGTGTTCAAAAAGGAAGAGGCACATTTATGCATGGGTTAGAAATAGGGTATTTTGAAATTTAGATATAAAATATGTTTCCAATCTTATTTTTCTTTTGCCTAAAAAAAGTATTGAAGGATGCAATCAAATGATTATTTTTTTCTTGAAGTAGTTACAATGATGAATTTTATTTAGCAGCTGTGTGTTCTATATTTCTTAAAGGAAAGTGCTTGACAACTTGGGGGGTCTTTTGAGATAGTACTTCTTATAAATGTTATGTTGTGAATTTGCAGTTAACCTAACACAGTGGAAGATTCTGTGATAAAGTGTTATAGTGTGCAATTGTGCAGTATTGTAGAATTGACTATGGACTATCTTGCATATTGCCCCCTCTTCACATGTGTTGACAAAAAAAACTCAGACATTTTTGAAGGAGGCACATGAACTGTCAGACAGAAGCATGTATCTTTAATAATTTTGCAGATGTGCTCAGACAAGTTAATGAACCATGAAAATGGGTCATGAATGTTTTTTTTGTTGCAGTAAAAGATTGTCCAATATGTTCGTACCCAGGGGATGTGATGACAGATTAACTTTTGGGAAAAGATGACACACACTTCCTTAAGTCTCTTTATTGGGGCCAAATGTCAAGGGCAGTATCTGGAACTGCCAAGTGTTGAACTGGGAAAGTTTGAGGAAGGAGCAGGTGGAAACTATATATTCAATATAACGCTATTTCACCTTTGTTCGCGGAGTTACCTATATCCGGTGTTTTTAAAAACGGTATTTAACGATGTCAAATTGACAGACGATGGTTTCAAATGGCATCATTTGGAATTAAAGATATTGTAATTTGAAGCCACTATCCGTCGACTTGATATAGATATCCCTAAACACCATGTTCTTATAAACAAATTGGATATAGGACACCACGCAGTAAAAGGTGAACTAATAACGTTACAGGGCCACACAAATTCGTTTCCTAATGGTTCTCTCTCGGACCTTGAATTAAAAAAAAATTAGCAAGCGGTCAAGATGACAACTGAAGACTTGGAGCAAAACATGTGCATGCATCTCATTACAATTCACTGTCACTGTGTGTACCAAGGTACAGCCCTCATGCTGTGTTTTTAGGTTAATGGCATTGTTTACACAAAAGTGAGAAGCAACAAATAATTAGTATATCAGACTCCGCACGTTTCGAGTGACGCTGAAGAAAAATGATGGATGTCACTCGAAACGTCCATAAGTAAATCTCCGTTTTTTGTCCAGTAACTGTTATAATAGAGTTTGAATGAATGCATTCTTGTTATATTTTTGGTACTTTCTTTAATTGTATGATTTAGCTGTTTCATATTATAAAAGGAAAGATTTGTTCTTAAAGTTTGCAATTTTGGGACTGTCTGTCAGGAGTATTGCCAAGAACAAACCCATTGATTTATCAGGGCCCTACTTAAGAGTCAAGGTTATACTTGTGTCAACAATTTTTGGAAGGATGCACATGAAAATGGATTAGTTGCCACAGAGGAGTAGACGGGTGCCATTATAATGTCATACCAGACCATCGTGTTCGTGCAGCAAGCCACTTAATGGGCACATCCATTCGCAAGTAGCTGCTGGCATGTTTTGCTCCAAAGTTGTTATTTCCTGTGATTCCAACATCCATAGATGGGAAAATCCTAAATATAAGTGCTTTCTGCCATTGTGGGCAAATTCCCGTCATTGTTCTGGTTCCAGTGTTTGGGAATAAGTTTGGATTTCACCCCACCAATCTTATCAGTTATACATAATATATAATTATATATAACAAAACTCCTGAATGAAATGTGGGAGCAAACTATTTTAAGTCTCCTAGACTGTATCTCAACAAATCTACTTAAACGGAAAGTCATGCAGATTTTTTTGTAGTCATTTACGATTCAGTGTTTAATTTTGTTTTTGTAGTTCCCTCAGTAATACCAAGGATTAGAAACAAGTTTTTTTTTGGTTTGATACAATTTCAAGTGACCAAGGATCACAGCAAAAAAAGGCCAAAATGAAATTGGTGGAAATTCTGCCCAGATTGTTTTGGGATTAGTTTGTCTCTCTGCAGATTAATTCTTTTATTGTTGCAATGATGTTGGCGGAGAATTTAGTTTTCCCTGACCCGGACTAGAGGTTGTGCACTTCTTTTATTTAATCCCAAATTGAAATATCTAATTTTGGCAAACCTTACATAAGACTCAGCATCATTATTAGATGGGGTCATGCTGATTTAATTACATGTGTATGGATGACATCTGTGCGCAGATCAATTTTTTTTACGTTTCCAAAGTAACGATAAATAAAAAAAAGTTTTCAACCGTACTCTATGTCATACAAAGCAGCTTCAAACTAAGCAAACATATGCGTAGATTGCAAATTTAGAATACCGGGGTAAATATCAGAAAATGTATACTAATGCCATTATCATGGTAGAACATTACAAGGTCAAAGAAGATATTCTGTGTGTTCAGTCATTTGTTCAACCTTCCTGACCACTAATAAATATCATAATGAAAGCGAGTTTTTCTGTCAAATTTTTCAATAGCAGGCTTGCATCAGTTTTTATATTCATTGATGATCTCATCCATATAATCAAATCAACATGGCCTGAGTATACATTCTTTACATCATCTCATATGATGTTGACCTGTCTGTCTTTCTATTGAAATTTTTTTTCAATGCAAAAAATATTCTGATGATCAAGTCTCCATGGCTCCAAAATTGTTGCTTTAAATAATTAAAGATAACCTAACTTAACCATTAATTTAAGAAAGACATGTCATTAATTTAAGAAAGACATTTCAATGACAGTTCATTATGACAGTGTACAACCATTTCAGAATATTCAGAATCATATCAAAGAATTTCAGTTTAACTCCTTCCATTTCTGACAAACAGTATATATCACTGAAAATACATGTCACAACTATATCTAGATCATAGCCACAGTTGAACTACTTACCTTGTAGGCTTGTACTGACAAACAACAGGGATTCTCTGGAATCTCAGGTCAGATGATTAACATCCCAATACATCCACCTGGATTCATGTCATACCATCCCATGTTTGACTCAATTACCAAATCCTCTCATCATAACATGGTCGGTAAAACATAACTGGAAGAAAACATTTGGTATTTTTCACACAACAAAACAAGGTAAATGACCTGTACTTTGCCTTTTCATCAAAATGTGTTGTCACCTGTTTTAGGTGTAATTGTAATATTGTGAAAAGCAGAATTACATTTGTTCAACACAACCCAAAACCTAAATGTCTTGTCCTTTGTACCTTACCTTTCTTTCAGTTGCCTCTTCTTTCAAATCAGCTGTCACGTCTTTCTATAGAAGAAACATCCAAGCTTACAGCTTTCCAAACTTCCTATTGATGTAAAAAGGCTGGGTACACGACGTAGCGGTCCAGGCTTCTCCTGTGGTCTGTGGTACTCACTGCCTACTGATCACTGTTTTTGTCCCAAGGAATGTTTCATCTGTTTTCATAGAAGACACGGGGAAACATCCAAGCTTAGAGCTTTGCAAACTTCCTATTGATGTAAAAAGGCTGGGTACACGATATAGCGGTGCAGGCTTTCCCTGTGGTACTCACCACCTACTGATCACCGTTTTTGTCCGGAGGAATGTGTCACCTGTGCCGCAGCGCAGATTATTACCGCTTCGCGTGACACGAACAAAGGCGTGTCACCTCCCACAGGTGGATAATAGGCCGTGCTGCTCTGTACACCTCCCTGTGTAGCGCTCTGCTTCTGAATTATTAACGAGGTTAGGGTTACCCATTATCGGGGGGTTACTCCTGTCTACAGCACTTATTGTCTGTGGAGGGTATTATTCCATCATGGCCCGGAATGTCTGGCATCTCGTACAGAATATTTGGTTACTTACCGTGGCTTTGTTTTGTAATCTTCTTAGCGTTGACGCAGATTAGAACTTGGCATTATATTTATGTGAACATCAGACAGTGGTGGGATTAAAGGGATAGTGGTATAAGGGCAGACTGATTTTATTTCTTTGTTCTTGGAACTATATGATAAATAGTTTTCAGAACTTGAAGGCCAACATGAAAACATGGTCAGAGGAGAAAGTCTGTTCAACTGTCATAAATAATTATTTTAATTTTAGGACCACAACACATAATTTCCTTGTTTCCCTTGTTTCTGTTACATTTCATAAATCTGCACTTATTGTCTATGGAGGGTATTATTCCATCATGGCCCGGAATGCCTGGCATCTTGTACAGAATTATTTGGTTACTTACTGTGGCTTTGCTTTGTAATCTTCTTAGCGTTGACGCAGATTAGAACTTGGCTTTATATATGTATCTAATATGTAAAACTGACAGCATTAAGGTCAAAGAGATAGTGGTAAGGGCAGAGCAATTTTATTTCTTTGTTCTTGGACCTGAAAAATGGTGTTCAGAAATTGAAGAACAATCTGAAATACAGTATCTGACATTCTGCAAGAGTTGACACAGATTACAACTTTATGCTTTATATACAAACTGTATTAATGTCAACCTGACTGTCTGTGGTAATAAGATTACGGAGATAGTGGTATATGGGCAGACTGATTTTATTTCTTTGTTTTTGAACCTATGAAAAATAGTGTTCAGAACTTAAAGACTAAATCTAAAATGCAGTATCTGACATTCTGTAAGAGTCGACATAGATTACAACTTGGCTTTATGTACTAGTATTTATGTGAAGCTGACAGTCTGTGGTAGATTATAGAGATAGTGGTTATGGGCACACAAATTAGGACAACATCACAGGCCAGTGCACCTGTAAGGAACAACTGTAGAAACTGTGAATAGTGCCTGCCTTTCATTTTCATAAAGATCGCAACCTGAATTATTCTTTTTTCCTTCTAGCCTGCAACTGTACAACATCAGGAATAACCAACAACGGCACGTGTGACAACACCACAGGCCAGTGCACCTGTAAGGAACAGGTGTTTGGTCGCACCTGCGACACCTGTAAGGTCGGCTTCTGGAACCTGACTGCGGACAACCCTCAGGGTTGCCAAGGTAACTCTGGTGGACTATAGAAAATGATAATCATCAATTAGCTGCCAGCAGAAGGGCCTGGAAGAAACTTACAATCGCCTTAAATTTGGGTATTTTAAACTTCTGCATGAGGACATTTGTCATGAACGAATCACACAGCAAAGTTCTAAAGGACATTACCGGTCCTTTTTTTACCTCTTTCTGTGTTTAGGGTGTCTTGGTGTGTGTTTACATCAGATTCTGTTCCTATTGGTTTGATATTTTATCGGGCTTTGAAGTACTTTAAACTGGTTGATCCAAGTTTAAATTAACTAGGAGGGCAAGGGTGCAGTTGTATATTATCATCAGTAGCAGCAGCAAGCTGCTAAGCAGTCTTATATAAAGACTTACAATTTAATGTTAAACTTTGCTTCTTTAGATATAAAAAAAACTTCATACAATAACAGCACAGTGACTTTTTAAGGTTATATACAATAATTTTAACATTATGATAGTAAGAAATACTATGATATATTGACTGACGTTTTTATTTCCGTCCTCAGCCTGTGACTGTGATGCAGCCGGCACATTTAACAGCTCCAACCTGTGTGATCAGCTGACTGGGAACTGTGTGTGTAAGGACAACACCGAGGGGGACAGGTGTGACAGGTGCAAGGTAAGGTGTTCCCACGGGTATTCAATTTGTAGTCACTTTTTTTTTTCTTTGTGTACAGCTTTTGGATTTTGAAATAACCTTACATGTCCTTGGTGCTAAATGGTTGTTAATTTGTATACATGTTGTTCAGCCATGCCACTTAACAACCTGTAATACCTTAATATTAATCCCCCTTGCTGTCATACAACCTGACTAAAGAAAATCTGTAAAGTCTAGCAATAGTGATAGATAGTCTTTTGAAACAAGATAACATGCTCTTGGCCCTGAGTGGCAATCATGTGGCTTAGTTCTGCCTCTTACCAATCTGTAATACTTTCCTCCTCAGCTAGGTGGAGTTAATGCATTCAACTAGATACTGTAGTTACAGTTACTGCAAGTATGTGTCCTCTGAAACAATGTTACATGTCCTTGGTGCTGAATGGCTACCATCTCAACTATGACCTGTAATACCATCCTTCTCTGCTAGGTGGGGTAAATGTAGATGTTGTAATACTGTGTCCAAAGCAATGATACCTGACCTTGGTGCTGAATGACTGGCTCAACTATAATGTGAAATACTATTCTCTTCTGCTAGGAGGGGTCGTACAACCTGACTGCAGACAACCCCGCAGGCTGCACCCTGTGTGAGTGTGACCCTGGAGGATCGGTCAGCCCACAGTGCAACAGTACAGGACACTGCGAGTGCAGACCACAGATGACGGGAAAGACCTGTAGTGTTGCTGAGGAGGGGTTCTTTGTGCCATTTTTGGACAACTTGCTGTATGAGGCAGAAGTGGTAGCAGAGGCACAGGTAGAGCAACACTGATGTCATTTTTTGGGGTTCTCAGATTTTGATAAGATAATAGATTGAATATCAACAAGAAACAGTCTGAGGGGAAGTCTATAGCTTGGTACACACAGTTTCAGGTAATGAACAGAATTTCAGTGGAATGCACCTGAATGTCTCCAAGTTTGCACGATCCCATGATGAAAATATCAGGAGCAGAGACTAGACCAAGAGAAATTGTACGGTAGTAGGGAAAGGGAACAAAGATGTTTTATGTGAATTTTTATTTCTGTAATCAAGTAAGATGTTAAACAAAGTCGATACAGATAGAAGATTTTTGAGAATTGTGTTTGTAAAAGTGTATTTCTCCAATGTTTTGTCACAAATGTTTTGTGACAAATTCTTACATCGTGATGTTAGTTCATTTAAATCTGTTCTGTTCTTCTTTTTTTGCACACCTACAGAATTCCTCCATAGTTGAGTTGGACTCTACCCGAGTAACAGGCAGTGGTTACCTTCGTGTTCCTGTTCAAACTAACATCTACTTCAACATCACTGTACCGGCTACTCACTCGTATGCTGTGGTACTGAGATACAATGTAAGTAACTCAGTCTATCTTGCCAAGCCTAACCAATCCAATTTGTTAGTTCTGAGACTTGTATCTTGCTAGACTCTAAAAAAAATCAAGAATCAGAAAGAACCTGAAAAACAGGTTAACACCTTGGTTCACACAGTGTTTACTAGTGAATATGCCAGAGGGAATTTTTCCTCCCATCCCCACTTTTTTTAAATCTTGCAAATATTCCTTTAAAATTTTCCTAGAATCAAAGAAAAACACTGATTTGGTCCAATGGGTGGTGGGCAAAATTATGCATGATCTGCTTACCGACAGTGTAATTGTACATTGATTTTTATGAAGGAAACAATGTTTGACTCCTTTCCTCTCCTTATAAGGTTCTGTTTGTATCTTACGATGAAGTAGAGGATGATGAAAGATACATCTAGCGTACAAGATGATTTCAATCTGATGCAACTCAATTGTGACTAAAGTGTCTTTCTTGCAGAGTGAATTTTCTGGAGACTACGTCTGTGTGAGTCCATCCCATCAGCAGGGTTGCCATGACAACAGCACCAGAACAAGTCTGCCTGCCTTTGGAGAAGGAGGTAGGACTAATTCTCTATGAAAACTCAACTGGTTACTATAACAATAAGACTTATTGCGAAGACCACTGCTGTCTACACACTATAGGCAGAAGACATCAAAGAGTTACACAATAGGCAATGACAAGTTGGTCTCAGAATGCTGAAGCTTTGATTGGATACTTTGGGCAACTTTTTTGGTGACTCACTCGTTGTAAGCAGGCCTTGTGCTTGTTCCATGAGTTTACAATGATGATAAGTTTGATACCAGGGACATCACACAAGCTTTGTAATGATATATTTCTGTAAAATGTAGGCAGACAATTTTTCTCTTTAAACATTGAGACATCAAGCAGTGAAGCTACATGTGAATTTTCTGCATTTAGATGATTTTTCCTGGTGCTGTATCTCTGCAAAACTTCTATAATAAAAGCAAAACTTGTCTTAAAAAAATATTGTATCTCCTTTCCAGGATCTGTGATTGCAACATATGCCCAGCTGGAGGCAGGAGTGGAGCACACCATCTCCATCTACACAGGCAATAGCAATGGGACAGAGGGGCTGTTACTGGACTCTGTAAGTTGATAATTCATTTAGTCATGGACTAACGTTTTATCCTGTAATGTCAATGAGGTTTAATGTTTTTATGTTGTATTGCTTAATCAGTAGTAGGCTGATAGTAAAGGTAACCTCTCACAGTTTTCAATTTTGTACCGCTATAGCTGGTGCTGCATAATTCTTCAATCTGTGTTAACAACTTGCACTGTTAATCTCTGTAGCTGGTGCTGTTACCTGATCTGAACGAGACCTCAGTGTATCAGACAGCCTCTCCTGAGGAACAGCAGACCCTGACAGACTGCTGGACTGCAGCAGCATCCGTCACACTGCAGACCTCTGCAGACTGCCAGCTGTGGGGGAATGCTGTCACTGCAGAGGTCTACGGGGTCCAAGGTTTGTATCATACTTTTGATATCAGCTATATCCATATTTGATATCAGATATTCCATATCTGGGAAGAGGTCGTGCATATGTTTGTATAGCGTTTGTGTGTTTGAGAATGTGTGTTTGGATGGTTGGTTGGTTGGTTGGTTGGTTGGTTGGTTGGTTGGTTGGTTGGTTGGTTGGTTGGTTGGTTGGTTGGTTGCATGGTTGGTTGGTTGGTTGGTTGGTTGGTTGGTTGGTTGGTTGGTTGGTTGCATGGTTGGTTGGTTGGTTGGTTGGTTGGTTGGTTGGTTGGTTGGTTGGTTGGTTGATTGCTTTGTTGGCTGGTTAGTTGGTTGATTGGTTGGCTGGTTAGTTAGTTGATTGCTTGCTTGCTTGCTTGCTTGCTTGGTTGCTTGCTTGCTTGGTCTGTTTCTTGCTTGCTTGCTTGGTCGGTTGCTTGCTTGGTCAGGTGCTTGCTTGCTTGGTCGGTTGCTTGCTTGCTTGCTTGGTCAGTTGCTTAATTGCTTGCTTGGTAAGTTGTTTGATTTGGAAGTGTGTACAAAATGAATTGTTAATGTTATATAATGGTAAAAACTAAACTTTACCTTACCAACACTGAGTTTGATTGGGACTTACCCCAAATTTTTTCCATAATTTCATTTACCAACACAAATGAACTTTCATGCTAAGAATGAATTGTTATTGATTTCCATGTCAGTAGGTGTAAAATTAAAGAATGAATAGGTAAAACTATGAGATGTGAAATTGATTTCAATTGACTCTTGGCTTTTTTTCCGCTTTTCTGACATTTTTATCATTGAAGCCCAAACCTTCTTGTAAGGTCTCTTATACTGTGCTTAATCTTGTCCTGACAGAATGTAGCTGTACCTCCCCTGGAGCCAATGGAACGACCTGCTCCCCCCTCGGTGGACAGTGTGTCTGCCTGCCTGGGGTAGTGGGGAGGGACTGTGACATGTGTGCTGCCTACACCTATGGGATAGCAACAGGAGAGGGCTGCACAGGTATGTGTCATGTAAATAGCTTTACAGTACTTGTCTTTCTTTCCATTCTGGGAAGTGATACTTTATTTTAGATACAAAACAAGGATGAAGTTTAGACCACACTATTTTTTTGTTGATTCTCTTTTTCTTCATCATGACTGCTAGCTATAAATGTTTTCTTCACAATGCCTGAGAACAGATTGTTTTCTGATATGCAACAACCTTAGCTGCTGAAATACTTTTTCAAATCTCATTAATTGTACATACTGAAATCATTATTTACTCCATAATGTGATTCATATGTCCACCCAAAACTTAGAAATGCGTTGTTGTTATCTGATTCAGCACCGAGGACAGGTATCCAGAGATCTGTAACTTTCACACTCTTAAGTCCTCCACTCATATAGAATTTCCTTTTTTTTTTAGTAAAAATAGACATTCTTAAGGACCTTTTCTTTCCTACTCTCCAGCATGTGACTGCAACCAATCAGGCTCCGTGGCTCAGTCATGTGACCCTGTGACAGGGGCGTGTCGTTGCCATGCCAACGTGCTGCCCCCCAAGTGTGACTCGTGCGCAGATGAGCACTACGGCCTACAGACAGGACAGGGGTGTCAGCCCTGCACCTGTAACCTAACCTACTCATATAACAACTCCTGCAGTGATGAGGGGCAGTGCCCATGTAAGCCTTGGGTTGGTGGGACGACCTGTACAGAGTGTATGGAAGAGTAAGTATTGCAGATCTTTAGTATTGTTGTTAATGTTTATGTCATTTCTTGTCTTGCATCAAACAATCATGAAATAAAATTTCAATCTACTATATACTAGTCATTATACTTTTAAGATCATAAAGAGTATTGTTGTTAAGCTTTGAAATGTTATTTCTTGTCTTGCAACAATCATGAAATTAATGTCAAGCTACGTAATGTAATAGTCATTGTACTGTAAGTTTTGTTTTAATTCTAAAACAGTCCTTATTGTGTCACGAAAGCTGGTAGTTTCAAAATGCTTACTTGATGGTACCACTTTCAACCAAAAAATGTCCAAACATGATAATCTATGAAGAAAATAGCCTAGAATGACCCAAGACTGTAAAGCTGAATGATATCTAATTGATGAATGCCGATCACATTTACCTAATATGTTACTACTTACAGGCATGTGCACAAAATTGTACTATTCCGTTCAGGAGACAAAGCACATTGCCTGAGTGTGTCTTTCTTGTTCCAGCTACTATGGACTTACTGACGAGGGGTGCACGCCCTGTGAGTGTAACCGATATGGTAGCCTGGAGGGTTGCCATGGTAACGGAACATGCCACTGTAGGAATGCCACACAGGGGGACAAGTGTGGCACCTGCAAGCCAGGTCATCTTTTAACTTCTTGTGTTTATATAATAGCTCTAGTGTCAAATTCAGCAAGCTTTATGAAAATAGGAAAAGATACACTTGGAGAAGTCAAAGTTGATATGCATGTGGGTACTTCAAAATTATAATGAAGCTAAGAAGCACATCTCAAAACCATGAGTTACTTATTGCTTTTGTGTAAAAAAGCAAAACTTATGTATGAAAGGTCTCATAGCATAAAATGAGTGAATGAACGTAATTGCTTCAGCCATGTACAATATAATGTACACAGTACAATGTATCATGGCAACAATGACATAGCAATCAGCACAATTACATGATATTTGTCTGTTCTAAAACTATGACTGATAGTGTATGGACAACGGTTGTTTCCCACAGGGTACTACGGCAATTTCCTGTTTCTGTTCCAACCACTCCTCAAAACTTCTCCAGCAGCTCTGGATGGCATCATCCAGGCCAGCATCAGCAACATCTGGTCACTACTGGACAGTGGAATAAAGATTGATATCATTTATTTTTTCCAATAGGGTATTATGGCTTGGGAAACTGGACCAGCGATGGCTGCCTGTCCTGTTTTTGTTCCAACCATTCCTCCAACTGCTCCAATAGCACCGGATGGTACCAGAGCAGCATCACCAACTCTTGGTCGCTCCTGGACGGCAGCGGCATCAACGAGAGTCGCTGGCAGGCGGTTGATGGGGAGGGGGGCACCGTGCCTGTCCGGGAGGACTACCGGATTCTGGAGAGGTTGTTTCAGCCCCAGTATGTGACCCCCTGTGCACCTGTCAATGTTAGGCCTTCGTGGAGGGGGGTGATGAGAGGGGGGGTGCTCAACACCCTGCTTCACCAAGGCTTACATGGCAGGGGCTTCCTCGCATGGCTGTGCTTTTTTTTATAATTTTGCCTATAGATACTGGTTGTCAGAAGTAGATATTTGATAGACCTTTGCCTAGGCATGTGAAAAAAGCTCCCTGCATGTCAAACCATATATGTGTTGGAAACAGTTGTCTTAGAGGGCAATAATCATGCCATTTTTCCACTTTAGTTTGATAAAGTATGAAGAAAAATGGCGTCTAAGATAATTTCTCAAGTGATGAAGTATTGATTTGTGAGTTTGCAAAGGAAGTTTTTGTCACAAGGTTTGATGCAAACTGCAATTTCATGAATCATAATTATACTACTAGTTGTTATAATTTCAGTAAATTGATAGGAAACCAATATTTTCAAATGTACTACAGAACAGGCAAACATTAGGCCTGAAATTTTATACCTAGTCATAAACTTCTAACACTATCCTTCCTCGTGACTCAGAAATTTCCTGCTGATTTAAAAACAGATTGATTGCATTTTACTGATGTATCAAATGACAATGTCAGTAAATTTCCAAGCAACCAAAATTTCCTTATGAACCCCCTCCTACATAATTTCTAAAATGTTGGAAATACATTATCAAAATTGTTCTAGCCATAAAATACACTGCGCAAAAATCTTCTAACAAAGTAACTATCCTATCTCTTGCCCCAGAATCGTTCTGCGTGTGGAAGATGTAAACTCCAGTGATCTGTACCTCAGTGCTCCAGACGAGTACCTGGGCGATAAGAGGTCTGCGTATCTGCAGAGTTTCGTGTTTACGTTAAGCCAGACGTCTGTACAGAATCAGACGGACACACCCAGGGATGATGTGGTCATCAGGGGATGGTACAGGGCTGAACCACTGGTCACCAGTCTTCCCTACAACCCTGGGCTCGACAGAACAACTTATGAGGTAACGTTGATGTCTGACTGTTTCTCACATCAAATTTCAAGTTGCACTTACATTATCACAATATCACAAAATGAAGGTTTGCCTTCATGCTATATTAAAATATAATATTCAGGAATGTCTGCTGTTGTATGATGATTATGTTTAATGCTTTGTTAAGGACAGTCAATTATTTTTGTTTTGTTTTGGGTTCAACAGTATTTTCTAATGGTATCATTCCATTCTTTTATTTCTGTCAACCTTGTTATGTAACCTTGGCACAAAGTTCTTTATCACTGGTATGCAGTTTTTTGCTGCTTGTCACAAAATATTTTGTTGTTATTCCTTCTTAGTACCTTCCCTCCCAGTCACATTGCTCTGTTCTGATCTTGGAACAAAGTTGTGTACAGTAGTATATCATGTAAGATGAGCTGCAGTAACCATGTTGATTATTCTCTGCAGTTCAAATTCCACGAGGATGAGCAGTGGTTTATGGGTAACATCAGTCATGGACGGCGAGCCAGTAAAGCGGACATCGTCACAGTCCTCTCTAATGTCACACAGATTCTCATCAGGGCAAAGTACACCACAGTGAGTAGGACTATGATATTTTAAAATTCTTGATTTTGAAACTTTTCAAAGTTCAAAAGTGATTGCAGGGCATTATCATAGTCGAGTTGCTTCCTTTATTTGATTGAGGTTCCCAGGACGTTGATGTGCCACGAGGCATATTGATTGTCCTGTATCGAAAAAAGAAGATGAAGAGGTTACTGCCAGCAGGACAAAATGGGTAAGGTCCACAAAACAGACTGGCACCCATTCCCCCTATCATATCACATGTAATAATTTGCAGGTTCTAGGAAAAGTAACCTTTTCTATTTATTGTACATCAGATTGCTTTTTCGTCCATCATACAGCTGGGTTGCTTGGTTTGTGTGTTCTCAGGTGACTATACAGCCAAATCTTTGCTCTGAATTGTCAATATCATAGTACGGGCCGGGAACTATATAAATAATATAAATAACTCTATTGCGCAACAGTTGTACAGGGTACAAAGTATGGCATCTACATAACTACAGTTAATCTATAGCTTTAACTTCAGGCTTATCTAACTAATACAGGAGTTGTAGTAACATTTTTTTTTTATTGGGATAAGTTTCTTACAGTCATTGGAAGCTTTTACAATCATTTGAGGAATTTCTAATGTCTAAACCTTCTTTGATATATTTTCATATATATATATAGAGAGAGAGAGCCATGTTTAATGCATATGGGGGATTGACACACTCCATGCTCCTTTCTCCCTGGAATATTGAAGTATGGGCCTATATATAGAGATGTTGGAGCTATGGGCTACAATATAACTGCCAGTACTTAATTCCAACTCCACATTATGTTTTCCAGACCCCAGGAGAAGCTGTAGACCTTTACTATGTGCGCATGGACTATGGAACCACAGACCCTTCCACAGGACCTGATCTCAATACCATAGAGGAATGCTCCTGTCCTGAGGGATACCAGGTAATGTTGGTTACAATGATCATAACTTCATTGTTGTTAACCTTTGACTTTTGACATATACACCTGCTATTCACTGTTACACCTCATATTTTCACTAATTTCTTTGCTCTCAGATGTAAAAACATCAAGTTCAACATAAAACAAACTCTATTGGTGAGGGGAAGTCTTGAACAAGATTTACAAATTTTAAGGGAGCAAAGTTAGTTAATCATGTAGACCTACACATTGTATTTCTTTACTGTTTTCAGGACCAATAAGAATGCGGAGATAAAACAGGTTGAGATTGTCTTTTATATAATAGTGTCCCTGGCCAACTGAAAGACTATGAGAGATATGCTAGAAGTGACTAGTTTCTTTCAACATATTGCCTTCAATTCTCTGTTCTTGTCCCATGCCCCAGGGTCAGTTCTGTGAGGAGTGTGCACCAGGCTACACACGAGAGGTCCCCGGTCTCATCGGTGACCCCCTGACCCCGTGTGTTCCCTGCGACTGTAACGGTCACGAGGCTGGGCCGTGCCATGTTGACACAGGGGTGTGCAGCTGCACACACAACACCACAGGAGACCACTGTGAGCTGTGTGTGGACGGCTTCTATGGTGATGCTATGTTAGGAAATGCAGGTAGATGCAATTATGAAATGATGATGAGGTGATTTCGACTCACGTTTGGGAATGCATAATTCTTATTACAAGTGTATGAAAATTTTTCCCCCGTTATTTAACTGTTTCTTGACAACTGTGATGCATATATTATGCTCCTTTACATCTGGGGCTGCATTGTAAACACTGCATAAACATAATCTCTTTAATTATGTAACTATATACTTTTATGTATGTACTTTAATTATGTTTGTGACCATATCTGTAAGCAGTATCACCTATAGCTGCTGCAATGTGAACCAGTCAGCATTACCCTGAAGAAGGTGACAGACAGTCGCTAAAATGTTGGTTGAAATAAAAGTATTGTTGTTTAAAATAAAGAACTCCTTATTCTGAAATTTAACCACAATTTGTGTATTCCAGACTCGTGCCAGCCGTGTGAGTGTCCTGGTCTAGTCGGGTTTGACACCAACTACTTTGCTGAGACGTGTGATGGGAACGGCACCTGTAAGAACTGTACAGGGAACCATGTAGGGAACAACTGTCAGCACTGTGCACAGGGGTTCTATGGACAACCACATAATGCTACAGTGAGCAGATGTATCTCTGTTTGTTGCTAAATGACAATGTTTGACTTTTGCTATTGAAGAGTTTCTTATTGTTCTAAGCATTCCAAAAATGTCTTTATCATGTTTTTATCTGAAATGCTCCTGTACAGACTAAGGTTTTGAGATTGAGACACAAAACTAGAAGTATAAAGTTACAGTATCTGTGGTTTAATCTTATAATTACTAAGGTCTATTACACATATTCCTAAATGTTAGCCATTATATAATAAGTTGTATTATTTAAAATGCAATGCTGAATGTCTGAATTCTGTCTTTGGGAAGGAAGGCATTCAGGCTTGTAAATTCTTGGTCTTAGTTCTAAGGAGTAACTGTTCTTGTACCTGTTATTCTCCCAGTGATGATCCAATCTGACCTTAACAGTGTTACAGTGTTAGCTTCAGCCACAAGCTGTGGTAACAAATCACCTCTAAATCTGTTCTTAGCTCGTGGGACTTTAAGTTTGAAACTATGACCTCTGGTATGTAACAGTTGTACTTCAATGTAATGTACTTTGAGGCTGTAACACTAGACCTACAATCTAACAAACTTAAAGCATGTCAAGATAGTTTTGTACAACAATCTTCAGTTCCTAAATGCAGTTACTGTAAAAAAATACTTGCTTTGTGCTGTAGAACCTGAATGGAGCGTGCCTACCCTGTAATTGTACAGACAGCCCCCCTGTGTGTGACAGTGTGAGCGGGCAGTGTACCAACTGTACCAACAACACGGGAGGGGACCACTGTGAGAGGTGTGCGGACGGGTGGTATGGACTGGTCATGCCTGGCATGGGGAACAACTGCACAGGTGAGTTAGAGTTTAATAGGTTATTTGGAGAGACATACAATTAGGATAAAATGCATAATTTGAGAATTTGTAAGATGTCATGCTGAAGAACTGGTAATATTGGTCATGGCATGGGCTATAGGCCACAGAATCTTGTTCCCTTTGTTCTCATTTTAGATTAAATCTAGCATCCGGATATCTTGAAAACACTGAGAGCATGGTTGAAAACTTGAAGATGGCTGTATTACTTCCAGAGAAACTGGGTGTACAATGATACAGACAGTATGATGTGTGTGAGCTCAACAGCTGGGATTTCATGAGTTTTCCTATTATCTCATTTCAGAGTGTAACTGCAACAATACAGGGAGTCTCAGCCCCACTTGTGACTATACTACAGGCCAGTGTGCCTGCCAGCCTAACATCACAGGAAGACAGTGTGACGTGTGTGTGCCCAATAGCTGGAATTTCAGCACCGAGGGCTGCACCCCCTGCAGCTGCCACCAGCCTGGGGCTGTCAGTCCACAGTGTGACCTAACGGTGAGGATGACTCTATTTTCATTATTCATACTTAAGGTTTTGGCAAAGTAATACAGAAACAAAGGAAAGGTTTAAGGGGACTTAACTTTGCAAAATTATGGAATCTTTGTGCTTTCTCTAAATGAAACTGCCTTGCAGGCGAAATGTTCAAAGTGGTTTCAAGTTTGTGTTGAAGCGTCACTTTAAAAGTGCAAACATAAACCACCATGAACATTAACAATATCACAGCAAGTTATGCATACGCATGTATACATAATCCTTCTGATGTTTTCTGCTAATAAGGCCTGACTCTTACATTTCTTTCCCTGGAAAGTTTGTAGCTTATTTTTACCATCTTTCTTTTTTTCCCTTTGTAACTGAATTTCACTATTTGTGCTTTTAAGGGTGATTTTACTGCTAGGTTATTTTTGGATTAATGAACAAGAGTTGACTGAAATTGCACTTTCCCTGCAGACTGGTGCCTGTAGCTGCACAGACCATGCTGTAGGGATGCAGTGTGATAAATGTGAGACTGGATACTACCACAATCAGGACCAGGAGTGTGTCAGTAAGTACTGCTACTGTACTGTTTTGTACATCAAGATAAGGCAAGAAGTAGACATTATCCATGAGGTAGACGAGACAGAACATCAAGTCCCATTCTCTATCCTTAAAGTACAACTAAGGCCACAAGTGCTTGGTATTGTTTAGTTACATGTGCATGAATTTGTTTAGTAATACTGTATATGATTGTTCATTTACCTTCATGAAAAATGGTGGTATCGTTTTGTTTGTTTGTGTTACTGTGTCTGCGTTGGCAAATTTGTGGTCACCAATATCTTCTGACCCTCCAAATTGGTTCTGATGATTTTTGGTTTGTGTGTGCATGTAGGTTTTAGCAAAATAAAGGTCAAGATTGATCTTGGGGACCCCTGCTGTGTAACATTTTGTTTGTTTCTGTGACACTGTACTAATTAATATCAGCATTTCTATGGCTGATTCTGTCTGTTTTAATTTTTGTCCTTTTTTTGTTTAAGATGACATTACATTGTGTATTTTCCCTCTACAGCATGCAACTGCAGCAGCCTGGGTACTGTGAATGGGAACATGACCTGTGACCCTAGGTCAGGTCAATGTGACTGCAGGAGTGGGGTCAGAGGTCAGAAATGCGACCAATGTGACTTTGGATTTGAAGGTAAGAAAGTCAATCATGTTGATATCTTTAGTTAACGCTTTAACTTATAGCTATGTCTTTTTGGATTCTTGTTTTCAGAATGTTTTAGTACTCAAGGTAACGTATAGCATTTGCAATGTCACAAAGTTGCATATTTCGAACATGGTTCAAAAGCTGACTGTTTCCATGTGTTTAAAACAAAAGAACCTGCATCTGTATCACACTCAGTCTGGAGATGCTCTACACTCACATTAAATGCTTTCCTCTAAACACACCACATGCTTTCAGCTGGAAGGATTAACAGCAATAACCTGGGTGAGTGACAGACTATACATTTGTCCAACTTATCATACCTATCCTACCTACCTAGTCCCTTGACTTATCATACACAGATACTCTAGTCACAATCTGCTATGATATGGAAATAGGCATATATTAGCTGAATCTAGCAACAGTCTCATTTGTGAAACTTTAACATTTTTGTTAACTTTACAGGAGACTTCCCCAACTGCACTGTCTGTCCTCCATGCTTCAACGCCTCCGTCTTAAGAATCCTCAACATCACAGAAGAGCTGAACACTACTTTTGAGGTAAGGGATCATTTAGGATAGCCAAGTCTGAGTGGCTTAGGGACAAAAATTACTTCAGATGGTGTTGTGGATGAAATAAATGTACAAGCCAGTATGGGAACAGAAACAGGTTTTTGTGTGACTTCCTAACTACAGTACTGTTATTTTCAGGAGATCCAAGGCCTGTGGGGCCAGTATGGCCCAACCATGTCTGTTGAGGACACCCAGCAGATTCTGACCCAGCTGAACAAAAATAAATATCAGTACACATAATTTCTGTAACTATCTATAACTTCTGTACCTTATTTCAGGAGATCCAAGCCCTGTGGGGCCAGTATGGAAACATGTCAGTAGAGGAGGTCCGACAGATTCTGACCCAGCTGAACAGAACCCTGCAGAACGTGACAGGGGTGTTACAGGAGGAGATAGTGGATGGGAGGAACATCAGGGAGCTCAACATGCTGTATGAACAGGTAGGTTCTCCACATCTTTCTGAGATCGACAATTTTCCCTTTTCACCAATTTGGTTGCATCCTAGTGGAGGTAGATTGTGGCATCCTCTTTGGAAATTTAGAAAGTGTTACCGATCTTGTGCCCTTGGGAAAGGCACTTTACACGGCTTTCCTCACTATACTCAGGTGAAAATGAGTACCTAGCTTCGGCTCACGGTGATTTACATCATTCACCCGGACGGGAGACCTGGCGCATATGAAAGGGTATGTCACCCCACAAGGGGCGGTATAACCCCGTCGTGTGTAAACATGTGCGAACATGTGCGATCACGTCGACCGATGATGTATGTTCGTCTGTATCTCTGTGGATCTGCCGCTACCAGCCCAAAGCTGCCTAGGCAGATCCGTGTAATGAGTTGTATCATTGGCAAATAAATAAATAAATAGTACAACACATTTTACTTGGTCAATTTTGGTTTGTACCACTGTGGACAGGGACATAACATTTTCAAGCAAGTGTAAAAGGTTTGTTTTTTCTCAAAAATGCTCAAGGTTGTTTCCATTGCCACTTGAGACATTTGTAGCCATTCTTTAATTTCCAAGAAAGAAAAAGCTTCACAATATCTTTTTGATTTCATATTTAATCTCTGTCCACCTCTTACATCTAGATAAGAGATATTTCTGCAGAACTGGAATCCCATCTGGCAAGACTCAACTCAACCCAGGCTGATCTTGACAAGCAACTTGAGGACCTTTCAGAGTTTGATGGAACTGTAGTCATGGATGGACAGGTTATCAGCCCTGAGAGCACTGGCTCCCTCTTAGGTAAATATGATTTATCATCATTATGTTTAGAGGACTAGGAATATGAGGGTTTATACTTTCAAAAGTGACATTATATGATATAAGTACTAAAAAGGGCTTGGAAAATATTCAGCATGTTAGGAGAATTAAGGTAGCTACAGGATATGATGAATGCAAGATTACACCCTTAAGCTAAGGGCACAACCTGCCGTACGTGCAATTTGTCCGTACGTTTTTTTGCGAGGCCACGTTCGCTACGTATTTCTGAAAATGTTCAGTCTGTACAGGGTAGGCGCATCCCCCGTACTGGCACATACAGGGGGCGAATCCGCAGCCCGATAGCATACAAATTTTTGCCTGCACGTAAAGTTCTATGGCGTGTCTGCGTGCTTCAAACTCTGTCGGATGCCCTATGAGTTTGTACGGATTACCGTGGTACTTACCACTTAACTTTACGTATCCCAAAAGATTGCCCACATTTTGGCACATAGACAGCATGTATTTGCACGTACGGCGGGTTGTGCCCTTAGCTTTACCAACATCCTCTCATTACCTTCTGGTCCACTTTGACTGTAGTCAAAGCCAAATGACAAGATGCCCAGTCTGGCTTTTTCCTTCATGGAGTTGCAGGTAGTGTCCTAAAACTCTAACGGATGGCATTTCAGCACCTCGTCAGCGCTACAGTGCTAACTCTTACAATTATTCTAACGCTAATTTGATGCTCTCTGTATTGCTTTTACAAATCAATAGAGGATGTATCTGCTTGCCTTTTTAAACTAAGTAGTATCTGCAGCTATTGCAGCTGCAAGTATGCTATCTGCTGCTCATTTTGTTTTAAATGCTATTCTTTGCTTGCTGCTTGTTTTGGATACCAGCGGATGCAATTGGTAAGTGACAATGTTGCAAATTGTTTGCTTGTACTGCAATATGCTGAATTTTTATAGTAAGTAGGTTGTGCTTAATAAATATCTGAAGCTATTATTTTGATTCAACTTCAGCAATTTGAGACATATTGATATGATAATGCATCATATTGGTACAGACATTTATGGTGAAAATCTAACAAGAGGATATCATAAAAGCAGTCGGCAGAGAGGAAATTTTTTGAAATGATTGTCTTCATTGCATGAAGCTGAGTGCACCAAGACATTACATTGGTCCTTGGGCTATGTTAGTTTCTAGTAAAATCTTTCCTCTTAATCTTATCCAAGTCAGATTGGTGTCAGTGTCAAGATGTGCAAATATGCAACTTGCTTGTCAACCGATCCCTCGATCTCGTAAGTTATGCAAGGCGCGGTCCGGACAGTACTCGGATGGGGAAACAACCTAGGACGTCCGGATTTCTGTAGCCTCATGAAGCTTTCCACGAAATCGCCTTCCGGGAGGGACGTAAAACGGGGGTCCCGTGCTCAAGGAGGTGCCTCGACCACGTTAAACAGCCTCATTACCCACACTTTGGGTACCTACTGGCTGCAAAATACACCCGATATTATCATTGAACAATTTTCTCTGAACTTTCTCTCTCTGTAGACTCAGTGAAAGTTGGCATAGCCAACAGAACCACCACAGCAAACATCACCTGGCAGAACATCAACCAGATTCAACAAGACCTGAACGCCAGCCTGGCTGTGCTGTACGGACTGGAGAACAACATCTCACACATCAACCAAACTCTGCAGGAATCAGAGAGCCTGGTCCAGGAAACTTTGGTCATCACAGCAGAGAACTACACCACAGAGGTGCAGCAGAATGTGGAACAGTTGGAGAGGCTGAATGAAACTGCTGCAACACTATTGGAACAGTTTACTGTGCTAGCTACTAATGTATCCAAGGTAAATATACTTTCATGAATCACTTTGACTCCAACAACATTCTCTATGATCTTCAACACGGGTTTAGGCATAGTAGGTCATGTGAATCTCAACTCTTGTCACTTACGGACGACGTGGCACATAACAGGGAAAATGGGATTCAGACTGATCTTATAATCATGGACTTTGCAAAAGCATTTGACAAGGTCCCTCACTTACGGCTGATACACAAACTACAGTTTTATGGAATTACAGGCAAAACCTTAAACTGGATACAGAGCTTCCTTCAGGGCCGTTCACAGACTGTAGTGTTAGACGGAGAGCGCTCTGATCCTGTACCTGTAACCTCTGGTGTTCCCCAGGGAACAGTTTTGGGGCCAATACTGTTTTTAGCTTACATAAATGATCTCTCATCACATGCTGCACATGCAAAAGTTCGTCTCTTTGCTGATGATTGTATTTTGCAGATGAGTGTGAAGACAAAGAATGATTGTGAAAAACTCCAGCACGACATTAATAACATCTGTTCATGGGAGAAGATGTGGCTTATGGCCTTTAATCCGTCCAAATGCGAAGTAATGTCGGTCCCAGCCTCCAGAAACCCGATAACATTCCCCTACTCCCTCCACCAACACCCCCTGACCAAGGTAAGTTCAACCAAATATCTTGGCCTTCATATGTCTTCCAACTTGACCTGGGGCAAACACGTTGAAAAAACTACATCAAAAGCTAACAGGACATTAGGTATGTTGCGACGCTGCCTGCGGATATCAAGCACTGCGGCCAAAGAGAGAGCCTATATGGCTCTGGTTAGACCATGTCTCGAGTACGGCTGTAGTGTTTGGGACCCTCACACCAAGGCCCAGGTGAGTAGCCTAGAGATGGTGCAACGAAGAGCTGCCCGATATGTACTTAATGACTACAGACGCACAAGCTCAGTTACCAACATGCTTCACAACCTTGGTTGGCAGTCCCTCGAACTCAGAAGGAAGATTGCCCGCCAGGTCACCATGTACAAAATTATCAACAACATCATGTACGTACCTCACACGACCATGCTTGTCCCGGTGGCTCGATGCTCCCGCCGCACCAATCACTCACAAACATTGCAGGCCACCGCGTGCAGGAACAACTACTACAGGCTCTCGTTCTTCCCTCGTACCATCAGAGAGTGGAATGAACTTGAGCCTGGTGTGGCGGAGGCGGGGTCTCTCTCCCAGTTCAAAACTGAGCTGGGGAGGACCCTGCTGCATTGAGCCACCCCCACACGTCTTGTATATATGTAAATATGTGTTCTATTAACCCACTAAATTCACCTGTCCTGTCTTTTGCACACAGAAAATCAGTTTGTTTTCATTTCCCCTAGCATTTTTCCTTTATTTTCCCATGTCTATTTGTACTGGTCACTTGTATTGTAATTTACCCATGCGTAGTCTGCCAATAATCTCAAAAATTGAGGCTAGGCAGTACGAAAGAAGAAGAAGATAGCAGACTGGACTAACTTTTTACGTAATAATTGTGCTTCTGCCCACCTTAACCGCCTTGGTTTGGCCACATTAAGGCAAAACCACTGCAAGAACTACATTTCTGTGAAATTAGATCTCTGCAAGCATTTATGCAGAATAAATGTATTACCTGGTTAAGCTACCAATTTCATCTCTATTTTCTGGTGCTTATAAATACATTTTAAAGCCTATTATATAATCATGTACAAGCCTGCTGTTAGTAGTACTGTAAGATGATGCCAGGTTGACAATTTTCGAACTTGACCTTCCTTCCTACTACCCCATATGTATATCTAATTAAAAGATTAACATGATTTTGATCTTTTGTTTCTTCAAGCTTCTCCAGGAAGTTCAGGAAGGGAACCTGACAGTGCAGCAGTCTCTGGTGCAGGCTGAGGAACTAGTGAGGAGTGCAGCAGAGCTGGACAGGCTGATCAACCAAACACAGCTCAACAGTTCTGCTGTTCACATGGAGGCACTGGCCACACTTAACAAAGCACAGGAATATCAGGTAAATATAAATGGATACTGGCAAAGTTTTCAATGTTTTTTGTCAATGGGTGTTAAAAATGATTCATGAAGTTTGCCATTTTCTTAAGTATACCTGTTATTTTAGTGCCTTTTGTGGCTCTCACAGCTGCCTCCTCCAGAAGAAAACTTGAGGTATGCTTTTGGAGATATACAAAAGCCTCAAACCTCTCAGTTTAGACGTCTTTCTTAATAAACGTCTTATATTTTAAGTATGCAAAGTAGTTGACCTTACTTGAAGTTGCACTTTATGTTTCTTAATAATAGTTAAATGAATATCAATTCTTCCTTCAGATGTTTGCTGGTGCTTCACTAAGCAACATGACCAGTGCCCTGGCGCAGGTAACCATGCTGGGACAGTTGTTGGAAGAGGTCAACAACAAGACCTCAGAAGCTGGAGACCTTGCCAATAGCACACTCAACATGTCAATACGACAGCTGCAGGTATTATACTGCTACTTCTGTCCTATCCAATTAATGTAGTGGACTTCTACATTGTGTACTGCAGGACTCAAATTATCTTGTGTGTAAAAATTTGCTTAGATGGTACAGCACTGGATTTTCCTTATTATCCTAATCACTTTTGTCAAGTTTTGGTTTTATTATCCTAAACTGATCTAAGAATCTAAAGCCCTGATTCCAACATATAATTCTTAACTGGCGGTCTTGTATTCATTTTAATTGACATCACTGTTTCCATATCTTTTTGTGCTATGTGAAGAATAGCACATTATGTAGAAGCCATGGTCCCAATTTGATTTCCATATCCTCAACTGTTTTCTGTTGTTGATTTAAACAATAACAGTTTTAAGAAGTTTGCACCTGACCATAAGCCTTACAATATCAGATTCATCATGCTAGATGATAAGGCCACAACAATTCAATTTGTTTGTTCTCGGACTTTAAACAAACAAATATGTTTAACTCGAAAAAAACACAATGAAAACAAAGTTTGAGGACCAGGTTTATCCCTTGGTGCACTCAATTTATGAAGTGAATTTATTCATATTCAAGTTTTCCTCCCTGCCCATTGGCATTGCTTTCATGATGTCTGCTTGCTATATTTTCATTTAAACAAATCCGAGAACCAACAAATCAACTTAGTGTGGCCTAAACTTCTACTTTTCCTCCTGTTTTGTGCTACAGGACATGGTGAACATTTCCAGCCAGATCAATAGCACGACAGTTGCAGAGGAGCTGGTCAACAGGACACTGCAGGGGGCCCAGGAGGGGCTTCAGACGGCACAGGCTCTCCGTAATGTCACACAGGCTGCTGAGTAAGTTTTAACGAGATTCATAAATAAACTAGAGTTCGGCGACCTCATACCTCCATGAAAATTTAGAGCTTTCGTAAATTTCATGCAATTGATTAACACATTAACATAATTTATGCATGGTGTTGTTCGTCATTGACTAACGTACACGTCACAATTATAAAATTCCCATTATTAATCATAAAGCGGTTTTGCAATTTTTACATAAATTATGCAAATAAGTTCCTCATTACCATATTTGGTATCTGCTTATATTCCACCTATCATAATTAACAAGTGTTACATTTATTGAAGCCCAGTTATTGCAAACAATGGAATTATACAATTTTCTCATTAATTATGCAAATTAAGCCCTCATTTGCATAAGATGCATATCATTATGAACATCTTTGCCCAAGCTACCTACATACCTAAAATGCAGGCAATCCGTCGTTCCTTTCTGCAGTTATCCTCTTTGGAGTGTCTTGACAAAAACACTCCTGCAGTTCCACAATTAAATGTTAGGGGAATGAAACTAGCCCCACTTTGTCATGACGCTAAGAGCTCTCTACCACCCAAATGTCTCGACCATATCACGTCCGGGACAAGAGATACATTGAAAAAACTGCTATGATAGAATGTTCTCATTAATTATGCAAATGTATTCCAATTTTGCATAATTAGTATTTTATCTTGTACAACATTGTCTAAGGTACCTACATACCAAAAATCATGCAAATCCGTTGTTCCCTTCTTGAGTTATCGTCTTCAGAAGTTTTTTACAAAAATGCCCCTGCTATCCCAAAACTAGACGCTAGGGGGCCCAAACTTATGTCATTTTTTCCTGAACACAAGAGCTATCTAATACTCAAAACTCGTGACCATAGCATGTTCAGAACACCGAGATAGCAAAACCGGAAGTTGCGCTGCAGTACCAAGGGGAGCCGCTAGGTGTCCCAAAATCTAATCATTTCCAGCTTTCATCACACCCTACCAACATACCAAGTATGAAACCAATCCATCCAGCCGTTCTTGAGTTATCTTGTTTACACACACACACACAGACAGACAGACAAACGCTGGGTAAAATATAACCTCCATGACATTTCATGGAGGTAATAAATATTATTGGTGTCCTTGCATGCTGTAGGTAGGTGTTTTTATCCCAAACCTGAAGTTTATATCTACCAAATTTTGAAAGACGTTAGAAATGCTACAGCACTGACAGTACTCATTTGAAAGAAACTAGCAGAGCACAACACACACCATTATCTCTGGACTAGTAGTGCTTGTACAACTGAGTGGCCCTAAGGCTGTAGAAACAGAGATGGATGCTATCCTATACACCACAGTATTGGATTTGGACTTCATTTGACATACTAATAAGGTTAGACAGCAGTCATTAGACTTGACTTGACTTCTGTCAAGTGCCTCTCCACCTCTGCCACCCAAACCACCATGGCTGCCCTAAGTAGTCTCAATCTTGCATGCTTTCCGGCTGTAGTCCAGTGCCCTTCTTGAGCACTAACAATCCAATGCAATTTTAGGTAATGGCAGGACAGTCATTCTATAAAAACTACTTATTTGCAGGGAGGAAGCAGGAAGAGCTCTGGCCCTGGTTCAGCAGATAGAGACGTCCCTGATGGACAGTAACAACACCAGGCAGAACATCAGGACATCCCTGCAGACTGTGGAGGCAGATAGACAGGAGATACATAACATCACAGCACAGGTGAGATAATGTGGCTTTAGTTGAGTTTAGTTTGATGATTTTTTTTACAAATTTGGAGGACTTCCTGAATTTTAGTATAATTTCAAATAGACCTGAACATGCACATCTTGTGGCAAATTGAAATGAAAACATATGTTTTTATTCTCTGAGGTTTTGTAGACAGCCGAGACCTATCATGACCAGGCCAACACCAAATTAAAATTTACAAAAACCCACTCCTTTCTTCTCAGGTTTTGTGGAAAGCTCAGTCCTCCCGTGGCTAGTCCAGAACCATATAAAACTTATAAAAACCTACTCCTTTATTCTCAGGTTTTGCAGACAGTCCAGACATTCAGTAACCTGTTAATGCAGCATTTCTCCTCATCCACAGGTTATGAGGACAGCCCAGACCTCCCATGGCCAGGCCAGCACTGTCCTTTCTGACGTGCTCCTGGTGAGAGGGGAGGTGGGCAGGCTACAGCAGTGCTTCCTGCAGGGGAGACAGGGCGTCCTGCAACTGGCTAATACAGCACAGGGCATTCACGATGTCTCAGCATCTAACACACAGGTAAGCACAGCGCATATCACTCACAATGTCTTACAGTCAAACACACAGGTATGTTAGCACCTGTCATCAGCAACCATTTTTCTCAGTCCCTTGACTTGAGTGCTTAAGCTGAATCCAGAATTTTCAAAATAGTATTTTCTCAATTCATTTTACAACTGCATCAGGTATCCCAGCAGCAGTATAATCAAACAATGGATGAGTGCGAAAGTGAGTCCATTTTAACTCATTAACCAGAGACACGGGTATGCTCATTTTCAGATAATAACAGACACCAAACAGGAACTGACTGCTGCACAGTCTCAAGCCAGTGCCTTAGTGTCTGACAGTGAGGCCCTCCAGCGGGAGGCGTTGGAACTGCAGGGGAACGAGGCTGCTGCTCTTGTTGGTGAGATGGCCTCACTAGAACAGGTGGCCGAGATACAAGGTACATGGAAATAGATCACTGTTCTCTGTAAATTTAATGTATATAAAACATACAAACAAAGACATTAATTTTTGTAGCAGGTAACCAGTAAGCCTACCACATTTTGCCATATCTGTTGGCTTTTAATGTCTGAGTTTTGATGGGCTACTATCCAGAGTAAATCCTTCACTTCAGATAATAAACAAAGTCCATCTTCAATCCTCCCTGAGTAAGTCCATTTTCAGACCATTGGACTTACTGTGGATGAACAGGGGACTACGGTTCATGGTATTTAGTCATTAATAAGTTCCACTTTTGCAAGGTTAAGCATAAGGAGAAACTCTATGATGGTAAGCTTTAACAATGGTGCAGACTTTATTACCTGTAACACATTTTCATCCAAATTTAGTTGATGGTTGTTTGAACCTTTGTTTACTCATGAAAGCTCAGATCGGCCTGGCGGTCATTTTTACTGTGGTCATGAGGGAAGAAGCAAGGGTCGGACAACGCTTATGACAGAATACAGTGTAAAGTCCTAATGAGTCTTAAAAGTCTATATACACAATTTTACATACATGGTACAAAATACATAATCACGAGAGACATGATTTGAGTTGTCCATTCATTCAATATACTTGAAAATCTCTGTAAGTTCGTCTACACATGTTTTAAGAAGAGAGAAGCATGTAAACTATAGTATATTTATACCTTTTCGTTTAATACCTTTCATATCAAACTGACTGCACTTAGCCCCAATGGGGCATGAATATGCAATAAACTTCATTGTCATTGTCATTCATTTCGGTCCTTTTTCTCTACCATCCAGACCTACTGGATGTGTACATTGCCAGGCAGCAGGAGATGGAGGATCTGGAGCACATGATCTAGAATAATCTTCAAGAATTTCATTTGCAAAGTACTACTAGAAATGATGATGATCTTAAAAGATATAAAGTTTGTGATAGCTTCTGATGCTGACTGTTTCTCTCTGCCTTGCAGACCTGCTGGATGTGTACATCGCCGGGCAGCAGGAGATGGAGGACTTGGAGGCGGAGATGGTAGCTCTGGAGGGGCAGCTGGACTCTCTCATCGCCAGCTTTGAGGCAGCGGACCCGACAGCACAGCAGTGTAGCAACCCCTAAGCTCTCAGAGCGAATACCCAAAGTATACAGAAAATGAATAAAAATCAACGGAACTTTGCTGACTAGAGGGGAAACTGGACTCTCTCATCGCCAGCTTTGAGGCAGCAGACCCGACAGCACAGCAGTGTAGCAGCCCCTAAGCTCTCAGGGGTATACAAAAGTACAAATTATACAGAAAATGAAAAGGGGGGATTATTTTAGAGGGGCAGCTGGACTCCCTCGTCGCCAGCTTCCAGGCATTTGGCCCGACAGCACAGCAGTGTAGCAGCCCCTGAACCCTCGGGTATACATAATATACAGAAAATGAATAAAAGTCGAGGAAATTCTGCTAATTAAAGGGTACCGGTGCAGTTGGACTCTCAGTACCAGCTTCGAGGCTGCACACAGTGTAGCAACCCCTGAGCTAGACAAAAAACATTTATTGAGTATAAAAAAGTATAGAAAATTAAGAAAAGAATACATAAGAAATCTATAGATGAATGTTTGTAAATATACATTGTATTACGAGTGGTTGATGATCATTAATGGTGCTGATAATGTTATGAATGTGCCATTAGTGTTAACTGAAATTCGGCATTTCAGTGTTTATGCTGCTCATTGTAAGAAAGAAAGTGATAAAAAACACATTCGGAAAATATATCAATTGTATTTCTTTATTAACGTTACTAAGGCTGGCATAGGTTTTTGCTGCCTTTTGTAAATAAGATAGACATGACGTTTACATATAATGCATACATGATATGATGGTACCACAGTGACTATAAAAATTGCATTTAACGTGATATTGCAAATTGGATCATATATCAAACAAACTTATCTTTTGTGCAATAAAATGTGAATCTGATTGAGCCAAAGCTGTTTAATTTAACTTGTACGTCTGTAGTTAATATTAAGTTTGTAGATAATGTTACAAAAGTTTGTAAATTATATGTCTATGCAGTATGTAAATACTGTAAAATTAGATGCCATCAAATATGTAAAATCTTTATTGCATAACAATTGTACTAGACAGCTAGTTGTCTTCCTTTGCATTCTGTAGCTGAATTGATAACATATAACTTTGAAATAAAGCATTCAGTTTATAGTAAATCATTTTAAAAGATTCGTGCAATGTATATAACAAATATGAATGCTGATTAAAGTTATCATCAAGTGACACTTTTGCATGTCGTTAAATGTTCATATATTACCATTTTCTTAAGCGTTTCAAAGTGATTATAAGCAATAAAAAAATCATAAGTATTATTTTCACACCCTTTTTTATATGGTCTTCCCTTAGCCCCTACATTATATCTATATTGCACAGGTTCAATTTGATACTTTCTTGAGATAGCTGTAAATGTACGAATCAAGAGGCTTATAATTTGGGTTCATCTAATTGCATAATGATGTACTAATGATTGAATAAGAGTTCAACATGTTAGAACATATGAAGCGCAAACTCCGAGTGGGTGTGCCTTTAAACTTATCAAACAGCGGTAAAAGAGTTATTTTCTATTTATTTTTGCTAGAAACCTTGCGTTGATGATCTAAATAAACCAGCCACATATTACTAGTAACGTTTAGAGTCTGTGACTACAGACGACACTACTGGGTAATCAGGTTTTGCTTTCAGGTCAAAGGTTGCTGAGGTCAATAGGTCGGAATTGGAAGGAAAACATCTGTGGTGTGAAGGAATTCCTCGCCTTTTCGACGTTTTTGCCGTCGCCAGGCACAACAGACGGTCTGTTTTCTCCTGAAGACATTCTACGCAACAGTAAGGATGTGATTATACATTCACTGGTTGAGTGCTTTAGTAAATAATATATGAGGTTTACTTTGGACGTGCGTTTTCTCTACTGTATAAAGGGGGAGGGGGGCGTGAATGTACAAAAATGTACCCTGAGAATATGAATACCAAGGAGCTTTTAAAAGCTCTCCTTGAGAATACTTAGTTGTAAAAGGCTCACTACCTGTTGTAACACTTAATGTAGAGCTGCAACGTAATTAAAGCTTTGCTAGTTCTTGATAAAGTCATTACTAACAAATTAGAAAGAGATCTGTATATTAAGCCGGGCTATTCACATAGACCCGGATGTGCGGCAACTGGAACTCTAGGTAATAGCAAGGAGTTTTTAAAAGCTCCTTGGTAATAGGTAAAGGCCCCATGGCCAATAAAGAAAGAAAAAACTGTCTGGACCTGCAATTCGCAACAATGGTCGAGATAAGGACTGTTTTCTTTTACGGGGCATTTACCTTTCACATTTTATGCCGCACATGTGTTTGCAAGAGGGCTTATTAAGTCACTGTAAAAGAGCTTATGACTCTAATAGATTTTGAATATGAAAAGGTACAACTTTGTTTAACGTTTATATACCAACACATATGCTTGTTTACCTCCAGTCTGTATGAAACATGGTGAGCCAGCTACCGTATGTCCACCAGTGTTACCAGTACTTAGTTATACACTTATACTTATAGTGCTACCTTTCCAGTCAGGATAAACCATGGCCAGCCAGCCGCCGTATGTCCACCAGCTGCTGCCGGCCGGTCTGCAGAGAAGGCTCAACCAGCAGAGACTCGCAGGTGAGGCTAGCCCTTGATAATAGTCTTTGGCTAGTTGAGCAGCCCTGGCTGTATGCAGTTGAAGTTATTACATGTACAAAGTGCATGGGTATAGAATAGACAGAATATACATTTGTAACTAGGGCTGGGTATCGGTACAGCGTACCGGTACAAAACCGTTTTTTCTTATTGGACCGGTCCAGAAAAACCGGACCTGAAAAAATTAGGTGAACCGGATGTTGGACCGATTAGAAAATTAGCATATCATTTTATCAGGCATTCACACGTTTTGGCGCTTGCAGTTGGAAGAAAATGACAAGATTGAGGTAGAGTAGAGTTTATAGTAATTTCTACCAAGGTTTACAGTCAATCGTACAGCTGCAGTTAGCGTTGTAGGGTTTTAAAATGCCAGTGTAAGTCTAATACTCCACCAAACAGATTTCTTTGTAGTGAAATGGACCATTGGTATGACTCATACTGAATCAGGTCCAGGTTCAGGTCCGGACCTGGACCTGATCCTTTGGACCTGAACCGGACCTGGACCTGAATTTTCTGTACCGGTACCCAGCCCTAGTTGTAACCATAACCATAGTTAAGTCATAGGATCTGTATGGATCATCCACTGAGAGAGAAAAAAAACACCACTTTTGCATTTCTTATGTTATGGTCTTTTCTATTGCAGGCCAATACTGTGACTTGACCATAAGGGTGCGGGACGGATCGTTCCACCTCCACAGGTGTGTGTTTGCAGCCTTCTCCTCCTACGTCGCCCAAATGGACTCTTCCAGCCAGTCCCTGGTCATCGACCTGCCGGCCCTCACATGCCGAGGTGTCCAGCCCCTCGTCTCGTTCCTGTACACCTCAAAACTACACCTGAACGGGGAAAACATCTTCGAGGTCTACACCGCAGCCGGGTACCTCCACCTTCAGGAGGCTGTCAAGGACTGCGTCGACTTCCTCCAGAAGTTCAAGAAGCAGACAGCAAGCTCGGAAGGAGGAGGGGATGTCTTAGAGGCAACAAGCACAAGCAGGGGTGAAGACGTTTTGGAGATGCCCAATCCTACAACCGTCGTCTCTGCAAGCCCGCATCCCTCTACAGTTACCTGTAGCCCAGCAGGCGCAAGTGAAGCGGAATCGGGGTCCTCTGTTACCGGTGTTATTAAAATTGAGGACTCCACAAGCTTAACAGGCTGGGAAGAGTTTGCAAGGTTTCAGGACCGTAGAGATACCACAGCTGTAGACAACAATGAACCAGAGCTTCTCTCGGCAGACCATGACATCACTGACGCAACGGGCGCAGAAAACTCGGACCAAGCATCGAACGACCCGGACGAACAGCAGTCCTCAGTCGGCAAGCAAACATTCCCCGAAACTGAAGACTCGCGAGTTGATCGAAGCACGCCACTGCCACACCAGTACATAGTAGTTAACGCTGAAGACCAGCATAGACAGAGTGCTGGGACGGATATAAGTGTCAGCGCAAGCACAGACAATATGTTAGTCCCTAGTATCAGTATGGCAGGTCCCCCTAGTGTTGTTAACTCTACATCATATCCTTTGGCAGATGACGTAAATGTAAACCCAGGCTACACGTACGTGTATGGTCCTGGTTTCGCGAACTCGCCACCTAGTACCAGCAGTATGAGTGCGGCAGGCAAGAGAAGCGAGTGCATCTGCCCGCTGTGCGGATGCGGGTTCAGCCGAAAGTCGACCCTGAAGGTTCACATGCGTACGCACACAGGAGAAAAGCCGTATCACTGCAGCATGTGCCCCGCCCGCTTCTCGGTGAAGTGCAACCTGAAGCAGCATGTGAAGAGTATGCACCTGCGCGACAGGCCCTTTAAGTGTGATCTGTGTCCGGCAGACTTCACCCAGAGGCAGCGACTCATCAGACACGTCTCAGATTATCATTCATGAAACATTTCAAGTTCATAAAGTCTTCATAAATGCGTGACAGGCCCTTCAAGTCTGATTCACACAGCAGCGACTCATCAGACACATCCCAGATTATCACTCATGAGTTGCTAAAGTCTTCTTACAGATGAGTTTAATGTGGCAGAGACTTTGAATGTGTGACATGTGAAGAGCATGCACCTGCGGGACAGGCCCTTTAAGTGTGATCTGTGCCCTGCGGACTTCACACAGCGACAGAGACTCATCAGACACGTCTCAGATTATCATTCGTGAAACATTTTAAGTTTATAAAGTCTTCCTAAAAGCAGATCTGGAGAAGAGAACTTTGTCTTAGCTTACAGAGACTTTAAATGGGGAACAGGCCCTTGAAGTGTGAGATGTGCCCTGCAGACTTCACCCAGAGGCAGAAACTTATCAGACATGTCTCAGATTATCACTCATGAGTTGCTAAAGTCTTCTTACAGAAGTGTTTAATGTGGCAGAGACTTAAATGTGTGACATGTGAAGAGCATGCACCTGGGGGACCGGCCCTTCAAGTGTGACCTGTGTCCAGCAGACTTCACCCAGAGGCAGCAACTTATCAAACATGTCTCAGATTATCATTCATGAGTTGCTTAAGTCTTCATAAAAGCAGATATAAAGAAAATAACTTGGCAGAGACCCTATATGTGTGACAGTGACTCTTAGACATGTCTCAGATTGTCATTCTGTTTCATGAAAATGTCTATTAAGTCTTCTTAAAAGCAGTTCTGAAGAAAAGAACTTTATCTTAGGTTACAGATGTGTCTTATGTGGCAGAGACTTTAAATGTGTGACCTGTGTTCGGCAGACTTCACACAGCGACAGCGGCTCAACAAGACTCATTCTCATATAGAACTGTGTAGCCATAGCTGATATATATATATATATCAATAAGGGTTTGTCATATGAATGAGGCCAAATACATAAAGTCTTCTGCTAAATTTTAAGGTTATCATGATTAAAACACTAATATGGTTAAGCACAGCTAAGTTTAAGGCCCCAATGAGTACAGTTACCAATATTGATATGGTATCTTTTCCTGTATATGGTTATACAGAAATTTGACTATCGGATCCTTTAGATATAGGCTCCACCACATTCCACAGTACAGTTTGTAACCAAGAGAAACTGACTTAACTGTATGCAAAAAAAGTAGTTACTCGAGCAACCGGATGTAATATGAAAACTGTGTTGTCTAGCTGGGTAACTCTTCTGGCATCTAATCTGTCTATTTGGCTAATATCTGATTTTATCAGTAACTGTAGAACCTGGCAAAGACTGGAACCTGACAACTTTTTGCGTCAGTCAGGCAGAACCAACAAAATGTGACAATGTAGCAACTTTTCCTGTTACAAGACACCAGATATTTCCATTTCCATAAATTACAAGAATACCCTGAATTTGCTTATGTATATCTATTGCATGTGAAGTGGGGCCAAAGTCCGTCCCTTGCTTAGATTTTTCAACATTTAATCATGGTGAAAGTCATTGATTTCTGTTTGTAACTAGCTTTATTGTTAAGTTTTATGAAAATAATGCCTGTGTGTATCATGGGTACCTTTTGTTTTATGATATCTTATATAACGTTAGTTCTGAAGTTATTTGACATTTTGTACTACTGTCTAACTCTTTTTTATACATGTATTTGAACCAACTTATGTTATGACAGCCCTCAAAGGTGTTTATACATAGTTGAGATGATAAAACTGTCAACTGTATTTATGTGCTTAAATGTCTTTATTGAGTAACTACAGGTTATTTGCTACAAGGTAAAGCGTACACTGAGTTGTATTTAGATTCAAAATAGTTGATTTAAATGAGTGAATATTTTCCCCTGCTTTTGCAAATTTGTGACGTTGTGTCAATGTGATAAAGGAAAAACTGAAGGTTACAACTTCATCCATTTTCGAGAATTTCTATCAACGTTTTCCGAACACAGTACCGAGCTACTATCCAAGCAGAGGTTCGGCTCCGACCGTTTTTTGACGTGTTTTAGGCGTTTTTATTGGGATTTCTATTTTACACTGTTTTTGTTATGTCTCGCTGATAATTAAAAAAAAACGGTACAAAAACCAAAATAGAAAGCCAAACGTCTGTTTAGCCATGAGCCATGAAGAAAACCGTACAAAATAAAAAGCCCGACAAAAATTCGTCAAAGACAACCGATTCTCTGCTTAGAGAGTATACCAAACTACAATGTACTTTTCTACATGATATTGGTAAGTCGTGACCAACCAAAGAATGCCTTTCTTCCTTATCGGCGAAAATTCCCTCACGAAGTCGTCTGCACACAGCAGCGAAAGCTTGATTGAAGAATAGGTGCCCTGTGTACAATAACACCAGGATTTGTACAAAGTTTGACATGTTTGCTTACTAACAATGACTTTTACCAAATCGTTGTGTCCATATGTACTAATCCACACTAAGGTCGCTAATAATCCCGTCTTGCATACCCCCATGTACAGTCCTAAGAATAGGGAAGAAGAAAAGAAGATTTCTCTGACGTATCATGACCACGAACTTGACAGTTTTTTTCTACCCATTCAATACTCGAAGATTAAAGTAATACATGTTGCGGTATATTTGTGACAGTAACATTTAGTAACCTCTACAATGTCCTGGTATTTCAAAAAAACTTTGACTTTGAGTGTACTGTATTCAATTGATTTATTCATACAAATGTTACATACATGGACATACTAAAACAACGTTGCAGCCTATTATACCTTGCTATTAAACTGGCCGAATTAAGTTAGTTTTAGTCTTTTAAAAAATCTTAATAAATACAACAGACCATACTTAACAATAGTCGATGCACACCAAGGCTAACATTAGCAGTAATCAACATTTCCACGTAGTAGTAATGTGACATTAAAACAGGCTATAAAGGTATTTAAGAGTGAGGACTACATAGAGCTTCGGCATAACAAGTATAATCGTTGCCCAGAATAATTCTTATCGCACGCTTTTCTATGCGTTCTGTATGGTGAGGTATTATATGCTCGGTCCGAATACACAATCTACAACTAGCTAGCCGCTCAGTACTAGAGTTGAACTCACGTGCGTCGCATTCCTTATATTTACTTTTTGTAGCAGGTGATTGGCTCTCGCCGACACTTAGCGACTCTTAAAGGTAGGGTCACACATGCGTATGTATTCAAGCCCGTTTGAGGTGCGTATGACGCTCTTAGTCTCTACCAGGCTCCACAGGTCGCGGGAAAATAGTATAGATTAGACAAATATAGATACATAACATGTCAGATGAGTTAGCTGACCGAGAAGTATGGCTAGCGACCCAGCTAACTCGTCTGTTACCTGTTTACGTTTGCCCAATTTCTATAATTTTTCTAGCGACCTGTGGAGGCAAATACTCCCATGCGCGCCTCATACGGACTTAAATATATACGCAGGTGTGACCCCACCTTTATACTTTGGTCCCCTTTCGATCAGACCGCGATCGCTGCGCGACTATTCGGCAATCAGAATTAAATCTTATAATTAGAACATAATACGAGATAAAAAAAATAACCAAAAAGACGACAAAACGTGAGAAGATCCTTCATTTTCTGCAGTGTACGTCCCACCATGTTTCCGCTGAGCGATTCGTGGAATCTTTGTCTACTCGGCGGTCACAGCCACTTGAGGAAAGGGGGTGTAACGGGCATGCGCACTAGAGCCGTCGCCAAGCGTCAGTACAAACCAGCTGGAACAGGATTCTGGTCTCCAACGTGACGACTGAGAACTTAACGTCGATCAACATTAAGAGTTCTTTAAGATCTCTAAGGTAAGACTATCTGATACTTCATTACATTTTAGTTAATGGTGTTATTTTACTTTCTAAGTTTTATTAGTGATTTGCCGTTAAGAGCATAGCTTATCTTTAGCAATTCGACGAGACATTCACTGTAGAGCACTGGAACAAAGTCCGACGCTTTTTTGTACACTCAATCTCGGAAATGCTGGAAAAGAAGATGTTTTGAACGGATGAATGGTGGAAAATCATAAAGACGTGCCAATACCAGTTATTCAAGTAACTCAAAGGGAATCATATCCAGTTTGCTTGAGTTAATACTATTTGATATATATCTTGGTACCCGGATGTCTAAGCCTCGGCTTTAAAGAAGGTAGACTTCGTAAACTGTTCCTCCGTTTGTTTGTTATTGTTATTGGGTTGGCCGACTTCTCTCTCTTGGCAACCGGGGGCTGAATTGCGAAGAGTTTGGAAATGACATGAGAAGCATGTCGAAAAAAAAACAAGTTAGTAGTCATGTCAACGAAAACTACTTTCAATTACTTTCATTTACTTTACCGATCCTGATTCGCGTTTATTCGTTGATTGTTTTTTTTTCCATTCTTCCAAACAAAAGAGAATTTTTAAATCCTAAAGTAATTAAAGGGTAAAAAAAACAACATGTTTTGACAAACTTGGGCTAATTCTTATCAGTACGTACTTCAGCCCTGCGACTATATCAGATAATGGGGCCAAAGGCGGCAGTGTTATCATATTTGTTCATACTTTCCCCGCCCCAACTACCGTGTTGACTCTAGATTAGGGTCTGGAAAGGCAGATTTGATAAATTAGACACGCCGCGAGACTTTCTGTAAAACTCAGGAATGGTGTGGAGCTCATATTAAAAAAAGGTAGATCGACCGCATGTAGCCATTTCATCCTACTTCGTTAGTATATACATTATAGAACTCCACCACAGAAAACAAACTACGCGTTTATGATCCGCTGTGAGCCTGTGACATTTTGCAAGTGTTGAAAAGTGTTGTCATATTGTTATATTGGAATTCATTAAAAATAAAGCATCTTGAGAAACTAGGATAGATGAAATACACTCTATTGAGACATTTTGCCAATGGGAAAAGCATCGAGTTATTGATTTATAATAAATTATAAAGACTTAAGCCCTATTTTGTACAACTAGGATGGATCAAAAAGGCTCAGTTGGTACTACTTTGCTGCGACAAAATTCTTTTCAATTAGGATAAAAGAATACTTGTCCCGTGGCATGGGAACCGGCGCAGCTTGGACGGAAAGTCCAGCGCGGGGGTGAATAGTTCTTATCTGTCAGTAAATATTTCTTTCATTAGTCGTCACAAAGTCTGAAAGTTGACATTGTGTCAGACTGCTAAAGGATTGATTTAAGGGATTTGACAGTACAAAATGCAGAGGTGCGGGTATGGTGTTTACAGATCACTTTAGAAATTGCCCAACGGGGACTTCAAAGATCCTCCTTTATTTCAAATACCTTTGACTTCATACAGTTGTTCTTACAACTAAAGAATGCGCGAAATCATTAAAGTAACACACGTGGGTTCACACGTGCGTATATATGTAAGTCCGTTTGAGATTAGCCTCTACCAGGCTCCGTGGATTGGAAGAATCATTATATTCACGTGAGAAAACATATTCTTCTGGCCGGCTAACTCCCCTGTGTACTGTAGACTATATTTGTCCAATTTCTACAATTAGATCACCGATCCACGGAGCCTGGTAGAGGCTAGTGTGAGGTCAGTATAAGTTTTAGCCTCTACCAGGCTCCTCAGGTCACTCGAAAAAATGATAGAAATTGAACAAATATAGCCAGAAAACATGACAGTGAAGTAGGCTTCTTGTAAACCACACTCATCGGCCAGCTAACTCGTTTGACATGTTATGCGTCTGTATTTGTGCAATTTCTACTATTTTCCAGCGACCTGTGGAGCCTGTTGGATGCTAAGAATTCCATAGGGCCTTAGACGAACTTGAATATATGCCCACGTGTGAACCTGGCTTAAAGAAACCAACTCGTTTTACTTCTGCAAGATTATTTTCAGATAAATTTGCCCCACACAATTTGGTAAAGGAGTAAAGACAGCATAAAATCTACAGGTGATAAAACGTGAAAAAGGAAATGCATGATGTCTGTATCTCCACTCCCCCTCCAGAAAAGAAGCACTTGAGATATCAGTCGTCACAAAGTCTGAAAGTTGACATTGTGTCAGACTGGTGAAGGATTGATTTAACCGAGTATAGTACAAAATGCACAGGTACGGGTACGATGTTTACAGGTCACTTTGGAAATTACCCCACGGGGACGTCAAAGATCCTCCTTTATTTCAAATACCTTTGACAACTATCAGTCGTTCTTACAACCAAAGTACGTGCAAAATCGTGGAAATAACTCGCAATGTGATCATTGTGGTCTCGTTCTAAAGAAACCCACACTTGTGGTATTCCTGCAATGTTATGTTCGGAGAGTTTTGCCCCACAATAGTTGGCATGAATTGGCAATAGTCCATGTCAACTGAAGACATTTAGTTTTCAGAAAAAAATGAGTGATAGATTCTATGCGATCAGCAATACTTCGTCAAAAAAGGAAAGAAAACCCATAATTTCTGTACTGATTTAAAAAAAAAATGTTTCCGCTTCAAGAAATTCATTCGGACTTGTTCTTGCTCTTTTGCTGCTCAATTCAAATTATCGTATCATGCTGTTGGCAGTGTGGTACGAAAAACAGTATGCAAGTAGATTGTATGTTTACTTGGGAACGTTCGTGCGAAGCATGAGAAATTTACAACAGTAGAAGCCGCTTAATTGCACGGCCTATTTGCCAGTAAATTTCGTGCAACTATCCGGATGGTGCAATAATGCGAAGCTATCTAGGTGGACAGCACCTGTTTCGATTTTGGGATTCCGTGCAGTTAACAGAAGTGTGCGTTAATCCGTTGTGAAATTAACTGACTTCTACTGTATTTGGAACGTGACATTTTTTCCGTCAGTAATATCATTTAAATTTCCCATCACTGCACTTAAATGATTTTTCTGACATCAAGGATGTACTTTTTGGAAAACATTGCACTTGTAACTGTGTAATCTGTGGTGACTTCTATTGAGCGAACGTGCGAACTCTATACTGATAGGCTAGAACAGGTTTGTATTCTTAATAGGATATAAGATATACGGTCAATTCAGTATCTTGTTTTTGTCATTCTATACATTTGTGTATATAAGGTATACCTTATCAATTCTGTAGCACTCGACATAAACTCTTTCAGTAAATATTTCTTTCGTCAGTCGTCACAAAGTCTGAAAGTTGACATTGTGTCAGACTGGTAAAGGATTGATTTAACAGATTTGAAAGTACAAAAAACACAACTACGGGTATGGTGTTTACAAATCACTTTTAAAATTGCCCCACGGGGACTTCAAAGGACCTCTGTTATTTCAAAAACCCTTATTCAGACCGGGGGGGTCAACTTTTGAACGCCAGAACAGCTTACGCTATAGCCACCAAAGTTGGTAAGCTTTCCTAAAATCTAGTTGGCAACAATTTCACAAAGTTCATGCATGAAAAATATTCCACTTTGTCTTTTCCGTTTTTTTTTTCGTAGCAACCGTTTGTTGACTTCGCTGACATCGGTTTTAACAATGAATTTTTCTCGTTATTTTGCTATATTACTGCTATTTCTTACATGAATAAATTCGTATGTTATCTAGAATATCTGTGATAATTAGGTATGCATAGTTTATGCTAATTTCATGACGTCATTGGTCAAAATCTTAGCGGGCGGTGTATATGACCAGATCAAAAATTACAACATTATCCCTTAGAATTTAAAACTAACTGATATTTTTTCAACAAAAGACGTTTTAATGAATTGCTATTATTCGTTGCAAAAAATGTATTTCATGCCTATATCATTCTCTGAAAATTTGGTGGTCCTATAATAAGTCCTTTAAGAATTACAGGAGTTTAAAAAAAACCTGTTAGCCTTGAATGTACATGTTATGTCCATGAAGATAAGCTACTTGCAAATGTATGTTCGTTAGCTAATTGACTGAACAAAGTAGCAACGTATTCATCGAGTACTAGTATAATGAATATACGGTTCACGTCCATGCACGAAAAAAATCAACTTTTTCCCGTTACTAGCAGAACTAGCGGACAATGGCCGGGTTCCCGTACGGCTCCGCCCGAGGTCTGGGCGGGATGCAGATCTTCCTGGGACTCGCTGCCATGGGGCTGGGGAGCGGTGACTTGGTCATGGGTCTTTCAACCCTTGGATACCACGGTCGCTATTTCGGATTGTACATGCTGGGTACCGGCATCTGGACTGGCTTGTTTGTAAGGAATTCAAATTGTATGAGCTAAGATAATGTAAATGTTAGTTAACAGCTGAAAGCATGGCGCAACTGCCAAAAGTACATTTTCAACACAATGAAGTGAGATGCTGAGCAGCATTCACTATACATAATTTGAACATAAACATAAGTTACATGGCAATCTTTAATAACTCATGTAAAATATTATGAAGGCAGTAGATTTCAAAGTAGACGCATTCGCATGCACGTGTTGGACATATGACAAGCTGCTTTTTGGAGCATAAAGAAGAGACCCAGGAGATTTACCACATTAGTTGCATCTTTCTCTATCATAAATCTATTTTTATAAATCTGTCCAAAGTCAAATTTTGATCCAAAATAGCGCTTACCCATCACATGCTATCACCACCACTGTTGATTATTACCCTACATGTAATCTTTAAGAATCTAATAATAAAGGGTTAATGCCCCGCCCCGAGGTGTATATGGTGAGATAATCCCTGGTCAGGTGCGATAACCACCGAATAAACCACCGAGTGAGCGTAGCGAACGAGGTGGTTTATGAGGTGGTTATCGCACCTGACCAGGGATTTTATGTTCCAGTCGGAAACCCAGTC
>NC_049986.1:23076557-23079924 GCF_000003815.2 Branchiostoma floridae | reverse complement strand
ATCTCACCATATACACCGAGGATAAGGCGGGGCATTAACGTTATTATCATATAGCCTATCCAACTGACAGTTATTTCACACAAATTCCTTTATAACAAAATAAACACTTTAATACATTACATAAAAATACATTTGCAATATATATATTGTACAATAGTGTCTATATATAATACAAACATTAAAGTATGTCATCATCATCATTTAACTAATAATTTTAACTAATCATCTGTTTGTGAGATAGCATATCAGCATCAACATGTGGCTTATTTGCAATACAAACTACATGTATTAAGTGGAGTCCTGGTACCCCCCATGCAGAGCCTTTTCACTTGGGCACGACAAAGTACGTATAAATGAAGTGATTTAGGAAGGTACCGGCTTAATCACGTTAGAAAGCCATAATGAAAATGTGTAAAATCAGCATAATTCCTTTTCAAGTATCCCTATATTCCCCATGTGGAGCCCTAATTAACATAACCAATCAATCATAATATTTTTGACAGTTATGCATGGTTTACACACAAACAACAGTACAAAAAAATTCATGACTGTCCCCTGTATAATGGTGCGGTCCAAAAAGTGGTCGGTTATTAGAATAACCGACCACTTTTGAGGTTACTGCCTGATAACCCATGGGAAATGGGGGCCTCTGATTGGCCAACTCCATCTGGCTATATGATAATGTTCTTTCATGTTCCACAGTTCCTGATAGCAGGCAGTCTGGCAGCTTCTATCAGGGAGGGACGAACTGCTGGATGTAAGGTGGGTGTTGGGTGGCTTTTGCTTGCAATCTTAGTAATGCGGTTTATAGTAGAGTAGTATCTTGCACACTGCAGTCGTCCCTCAGAAAGACATCTGGAGCCGCATAGTTCAAGTTTTGAATGTCGGCCAAACTAGTTTCGCTATGTACAGCTTCTTCAGTGGCTAGAGGCTAAATGACACAAGTACAGTGATGTTTGCACTTATATACCTTTCCAGTGAATTCTGCCCTGGTACATATTGCACCTTAGATCCTAGGGGCAGGTTTCCCTGACCTTAAGTGACATATGACCTATGACTTCATCTTTTGTTCTAGAACAATGGACCCTTCCAGCCGAACGCCATATCGAACAAATAGAACCCCCTATTCTATTTCGAATACTCGGTCAAAAACAACCCTAGTGAGACAGAAATGGCCAAAATGTTATGCCTTTTTTGTTGAAGACTACACCGGCCGAGTATAGTTGTTTTTGGGAAGGGTAGGCGCTACATAGCATTAAATTGTTCCTGGGTAGGATGTACATGTAAAGCAGTGCACGTAGAAGAGACGGGACTCTGCACTAGCGGTCTTTGTAGTAGGGTCGTATATTTGGCATGTGGTACAAGCTCCCTCTCCGTAAGTGGCCGACCTGCTTTCTTCTTAATTTGGATTTTCTCCTGAGCATGTATGCACATGCCATGCATTCAACAAACGCGGTAGACAACCTGTCACATATATACGTACCAAGCTTTACACCTGCATCGACCGCATGTCAGAAACCGGGCAATCTTGCCCACCAACAAGGTAATATTATGGAGCGCCTCCAGCTTCCGCTTTGACTGAAATTATATCGCCCTGACCGCAACTATATACGCCCCCTCCTGAAACGACTGTACCCAGTGGATGTAACCTTCCACAAATAATGCATAGCATTTTTCTTTCGCCCGTTCTGAGAGGACTTCAGGGCCCAAAAAGCTAAACCGAAGTCAGTCGGTATCCTCAGCTTGTAGACGGGCGGCGGCCATGTTTTTGCAACTCGCGCCGTTTTTGACCGAGGTTTTGAAATAGAACCCGAGATCGAACAGGGGGCGGGGCTTATGGTGTTCGGCTGGAAGGGTCCATTACACATGTCATAAAAAGGTCTGTTTACACATTCGATATTCAAGAAGTAAGGGGTGCCCTGATCCGTCTTTTTCCGAGATGTTGTCTTCCCTTAGCTGTTTTCTTGTGCCCTCAGCTGTTAACGTGCTCGAGCCGCCTCCTCCCTGTTATACGTCCCTTCCGAAAGACGAATGCAATCCCTTACAACATGTTCGAGCTGAGCCGACCCTGCGATTCAACTCAGGATCCATGGAATTGGATCCTGATGGCATGGCCAAGCAGCGGGGTTGCTTAACCGCTCTTCCATAGAGACATGCAAACAACAAAATGAAAAGCTAAAAAAATACTCGCTTCTCTATTTCAGATCGGCGCCGCCCAAACCATGTCTCTGCTCAACACCTTCATCTTCGCGCCGGGTCTGACTGCCGTCTCAACGATGAGCTTCTGGCTTGATGTGATTATTGTTCGCTTCACTCGCGTTTTAGTCGACTCATCGCCTTAGTACCTTTGGAGTAGTGGCGACTGAACGTTGCTCCTATGTTCGCTTCTGCTACCCGTCTATAGAACTGTATATTCAAATCTTTTGGTGGTGACGTCAGTTAATTACTGAATTAAGGAAGGGCTCGTTCGATTACAACATCCCTTTCACAAGCGGACGGTGGGATTTTCGGGTGTTGGAACGCCTGTTCGAGCTCGAACACCCGAAAGCCCTCGGAGCGCTTGATCCCATTCCTTGATTCACTCAAGTGTAATGACCAATCAGCGCCCTCGTCCAAAATCTGGACAATTCCAAGCTTTTGAGATGTCAAAGTTCCCAGACGGAATAGCAAAGAAGCGACTGTATATAGTGCATGATAAAAGTCGGAGCGAACTACTTATTATCTAGATGGTGCCCAGTCTAGTCAACTCAGAGGCTCCAAGTCGACTCAAAAACTCGTGTGTGAAGCAGGCCTATAAGAGTCAGGATTTTAAAAATTGGTGTATTGAATAATCGAAGGTAATGGAAAACAAATCAGTCATCAATATGTTATACGAGTATATAAGACTTTTTCATCCCAGAACTTAGCAGAAGACAAAATTTGATTTCATATTCCCATTTTTCAAAGTTTTTAAAAAACAATGAGGTTTGACATCTCCTTTTTTTCTGTGAAATTGTTCATAGTGTATGGATATATAACAATGACCCTTCTATTGCAGAGCACAAGTTACTTGTACTACGACTCGTACTACAGCAATTATCCATCCTACGTCACATATGCCGGTATGAACATTTTCTATATGGAGATCGCCCTGGCCGTCGTTGGAGTATTGGAGTTCATCTTCTCCGTAGCAACGGCCTCGGTGTGCTGCTGTGGCGGTCCGTACGACCAACCTGCCATCAACCAGGTATGAGGCTTTTTTGTAGATTTCAGTAAGTCACGCGACCTTCTCATTGGAGACTGTGACCTCACTGGCACTACTGAGCGACCACAGATTCTCCTGATTGTTCGATGACTTTTTCAATTTCAATTCATACTTCACATCTGC